>NC_053390.1:617439101-617740351 GCF_905171765.1 Bufo bufo | reverse complement strand
TTAGGAACTATGGTTCGGTGCACTCCCCATGACACACCCACTGACGATGAGAAAAAAGTTATAAAAAATGGTTGGGGGGCACTCAACTATCTAGTGCTGTATAGAATCATAGATAGTAAATTTACATACAAGGAAATTTATTCAAAAGCACAGATAATACAAAAATATATAAGGAATATACAGTCGTGGCCAAAAGTTTTGAGAATTACATAAATATTGGAAATTGGAAAAGTTGCTGCTTAAGTTTTTATAATAGCAATTTGCATATGCTCCAGAATGTTATGAAGAGTGATCAGATGAATTGCATAGTCCTTCTTTGCCATGAAAATTAACTTAATCCCAAAAAAAACTTTCCACTGCATTTCATTGCTGTCATTAAAGAACCTGCTGAGATCATTTTAGTAATCGTCTTGTTAACTCAGGTGAGAATGTTGACGAGCACAAGGCTGGAGATCATTATGTCAGGCTGATTGGGTTAAAATGGCAGACTTGACATGTTAAAAGGAGGGTGATGCTTGAAATCATTGTTCTTCCATTGTTAACCATGGTGACCTGCAAAGAAACGCGTCCAACCATCATTGCATTGCATAAATATGGCTTCACAGGCAAGGATATTGTGGCTACTAAGATTGCACCTCAATCAACAATTTATAGGATCATCAAGAACTTCAAGGAAAGAGGTTCAATTCTTGTTAAGAAGGCTTCAGGGCGTCCAAGAAAATCCTAAAGAGGATTCAGCTGCGGGATCAGAGTGCCACCAGTGCAGAGCTTGCTCAGGAATGGCAGCAGGCAGGTGTGAGCCCATCTGCACGCACAGTGAGCGAAGACTTTTGGAAGATGGCCTGGTGTCAAGAAGGCCAGCAAAGAAGCCACTTCTCTCCAAAAAAACCATCAGGGACAGATTGATCTTCTGCAGAAAGTATGGTGAATGGACTGCTGAGGACTGGGGCAAAGTCATATTCTCCGATGAAGCCTCTTTCCGATTGTTTGGGGCATCTGGAAAAAGGCTTGTCCGGAGAAGAAAAGGTGAGCGCTACCATCAGTCCTGTGTCATGCCAACAGTAAAGCATCCTGAGACCATTCATGTGTGGGGTTGCTTCTCATCCAAGGGAGTGGGCTCACTCACAATTTTGCCCAAAAACACAGCCATGAATAAAGAATGGTACCAAAACACCCTCCAACAGCAACTTCTTCCAACAATCCAACAACAGTTTGGTGAAGAACAATGCATTTTCCAGCACGATGGAGCACCGTGCCATAAGACAAAAGTGATAACTAAGTGGCTCGGGGACCAAAACGTTGACATTTTGGGTCCATGGCCTGGAAACTCCCCAGATCTTAATCCCATTGAGAACTTGTGGTCAATCCTCAAGAGGCGGGTGGACAAACAAAAACCCACTAATTCTGACAAACTCCAAGAAGTGATTATGAAAGAATGGGTTGCCATCAGTCAGGAATTGGCCCAGAAGTTGATTGAGAGCATACCCAGTCGAATTGCAGAGGTCCTGAAAAAGAAGGGCCAACACTGCAAATACTGACTCTTTGCATAAATGTCATGTAATTGTCGATAAAAGCCTTTGAAACGTATGAAGTGCGTGTAATTATATTTCACTACATCACAGAAACAACTGAAACAAAGATCTAAAAGCAGTTTAGCAGCAAACTTTGTGAAAACTAATATTTGTGTCATTCTCAAAACTTTTGGCCACGACTGTAGTGTGTAAATGTATAGTTGGTCACCTAGGTATAATATCGACTGAGTCCAACCATACATCCACCACATATATTTAAGACATCATCAAAAGTACATAGTTAGTAAAATCGATACCATATGACCAAATTGGAAAAATACATTGGTAGAATAAAATGTTCGTAGTTGATCAACTTCAAAATCGGAAATAAAATTGTATAAAAATGGACATAAAATTAAAAAAATAAATAGAGAATAAAATATAATGTTGCTCCGTTGCAGTGTCCTAATTAATAGTTCAATACAGTATCTCAATATGTATTTGGCCTGCTGGCATATAAGGTAGTGGTATATAAATAACAGGTTCAGCGTGTGTTTACTGCTTTTAATACTGATACAGTTGCACAGGTATATATTGATGATATGCTATATTGAAGAAAACACTAATGTCATTTTTTAGCTATATTGAAAAAAAACATTGTCCTTTTTAAATAGCAGAGAGAGTGGTTGGAATCTCTTTTGCTTTTATATATATATATATATATATATATATATATACAGTACAGACTAAAAGTTTGGACACACCTTCTCATTCAAGGAGTTTTCTTTATTTTCATGACTATGAAAATTGTAGATTCACACTGAAGGCATCAAAACTATGAATTAACACATGTGGAATTATATACATAACAAACAAGTGTGAAACAACTGAAAATATGTCATATTCTAGGTTCTTCAAAGTAGCCACCTTTTGCTTTGATTACTGCTTTGCACACTCTTGGCATTCTCTTGATGAGCTTCAAGAGGTAGTCCCCTGAAATGGTTTTCACTTCACAGGTGTGCCCTGTCAGGTTTAATAAGTGGGATTTCTTGCCTTATAAATGGGGTTGGGACCATCAGTTGCGTTGAGGAGAAGTCAGGTGGATACATAGCTGATAGTCCTACTGAATAGACTGTTAGAATTTGTATTATGGCAAGAAAAAAGCAGCTAAGTAAAGAAAAACAAGTGGCCATCATTACTTTAAGAAATGAAGGTCAGTCAGTCAGCCGAAAAATTGGGAAAACTTTGAAAGTAAGGGCTATTTGACCATGAAGGAGAGTGATGGGGTGCTGCGCCAGATGACCTGGCCTCCACAGTCACCGGACCTGAACCCAATTGAGATGGTTTGGGGTGAGCTGGACCGCAGAGTGAAGACAAAAGGTCCAACAAGTGCTAAGCATCTCTGGGAACTCCTTCAAGACTGTTGGAAGACTATTTCAGGGGACTACCTCTTGAAGCTCATCAAGAGAATGCCAAGAGTGTGCAGAGCAGTAATCAAAGCAAAAGGTGGCTACTTTGAAGACCCTCGAATATGACATATTTTCAGTTGTTTCACACTTGCTTGTTATGTATATAATTCCACATGTGTTAATTCATAGTTTTGATGCCTTCATAGTCATGAAAATAAAGAAAACTCTTTGAATGAGAAAGTGTGTCCAAACTTTTGGTCTGTACTGTAGATATATATAATGTTCATATATACCAATATAACGGCAGTAATAGATAATCTCTTGTTGTTTATGACTTTATAGCCAGTTAGCAGCATGTTACCAATCCTTCTTGAGGAAGACGGCTTGTATATCTAAATTGCAACTATGTTGCCACGATCGCTGTGTATCAGCTGTTCCGCTCACCAGCTTACCACGTGGCGTCCCACGTGGTCGGGAGCTATAGCGCTGTTCGGTCACAGGAGGCTGATTTGTCGGTGATAGATGTTTGGATGTTGATCGCTTTCCAGCGAGCTGTGGTGGTTAGAATTGAACAGTCTGTCTTGCCAGGATTGAAGATTATATTCGATTATAGTCACTGCTATTTCACTGCTTATAACACATTCATCAAACGCGTTTCGGAGCTACGTGCTCCTTCTTCAGTGGCCTGCAGTGAATAGATTTGTGCATCTTTTTAAAGGGTATTTCATCATTTGGGGGAGGTATCCACTGAGATCCATGTTCTTTTAAAAGAGTGGACTAGATTGCCTAACCCTATGCTTTTATGCTGAATAAAACATAATCCTATACCATTCTGCATGTATACATATATGCAATATACAAAGGTCATTTGTATTAATATTGCGCCAAAAGTAATAAAGTAATCTGTTCATCAGAGAGTTGGTAGTTCTAGTATATTCCCATTATATTTTTTAGTATTAACCCCTTCCCGACTGCCATACGGCTATATACATGCTAGCTGCACATACCCCGTGCAGCTAGCACATGTATAGACGTCAGGCAGCTCTTTAATCCAAGCGCTGCAAAGAATCCTATAATTCTGCTACAATGTTGTTTTAGATCAAATAATTATTAAGGGCTGCAAAATTGTAGATAATGGCATGGGAGCATGGTGCTTGATATACATATTATTAGACAGATTGCATGCGCTTCATATATATATCAGTAAACTGGCTGCATAGTCTTGAATTGTTACTTTTAATCCAAGCTGTATTGGCATTGAGTATGTAGCAGATTAGGGACGATATTAATTTAGATGGCTGATAATTATGAAGTGATAGAACTGCATACTTTGTGGGACATCTGGCTGTAGGGAATTTTGGCTGACCCCATATCATATTTATTAGTTTTTTTGGTGTTTTAATATTAAATTAATAAAAAGAGATTTTATGGGAATATTATGGCTACTGATTTTTTTCTTTTTTTGACTTAATTGTTTACTAATCTAGTCCAACTTGCGGAGCTCTCCAGGACCCCCACAATATTTGTATAACTTGATGCCGAAAAGGCCTTTGATAGGGTTCATTGGGGGCTACTGGAGCAGGTTCTAGGCAAGTTTGGAATTCAGGGTCCTATGTTGATGGCTATTAAGGGTTTATACTCCTCCCCTGGAGCACGGGTGCTGGCCTCTTGTTTCCTGTCAGACTGTTACCAAATTACCAATGGCACCCACTAATGGCCCCTGGTGTTTGTTCTTGTTATGGAACCCCTGGAGGAAATTCGTACCAGTCCACTAGTCTTGGGGGCTTGGGTGGGATCTTTGGTCCACACCATTGGTCTTTATGCTAAGGATGTGGTTTTATCCCTCACTCACCCTATCGAGTCTCTTGCAGCTACATATAATATTCTATAACATTTTTCTGCTGTCATATTATAAGTTGAACATTAGTAAGGCCTCGTTCACATCACGAGCGGACACCGAACGGACCCCATTATAGTCTATGGGGTCTTTAGGCTCCGTTACGTTCAGTTAGGTCTCAGTTATCTGCAAAATCCGTCCTTTCCGTTCTCCTGCTCCTCAAAGGAGCCAGAGAACGGAAAGGAGAAACGGTGATGTGAACGAGGCCTTAGGCCTCTTTCACACTTGCGTTGTCCGGATCCGGCGTGTACTCCACTTGCCGGAATTACACTCCGGATCCGGAAAAACGCAAGTGTACTGAAAGCATTTGAAGACGGAACCGTCTTCCAAATGCTTTCAGTGTTACTATGGCACCCAGGACGCTATTAAAGTCCTGGTTGCCATAGTAGTAGTGGGGAGCGGGGGAGCGGTATACTTACAGTCCGTGCGGCTCCCGGGGCGCTCCAGAATGACGTCAGAGCGCCCCATGCGCATGGATGACGTGATCCATGTGATCACATGATCCATGCGCTTGGGGCGCCCTGACGTCACTCTGGAGCGCCCGGGGAGCCGCACGGACGGTAAGTACACTGCTCCCCGCTCCCCACTACACTTTACCATGGCTGCCAGGACTTTAGCGTCCCGGCAGCCATGGTAACCACTCTGAAAAAGCTAAATGTCGGATGCGGCAATGCGCCGAAACGACGTTTAGCTTAAGGCCGGATCCGGATCAATGCCTTTCAATGGGCATTAATTCCGGATCCGGCCTTGCGGCAAGTGTTCCGGATTTTTGGCCGGAGCAAAAAGCGCAGCATGCTGCGGTATTTTCTCCGGCCAAAAAACGTTCCGTTCCGGAACTGAAGACATCCTGATGCATCCTGAACGGATTTCTCTCCATTCAGAATGCATTAGGATAATCCTGATCAGGATTCTTCCGGCATAGAGCCCCGACGACGGAACTCTATGCCGGAAGACAACAACGCAAGTGTGAAAGAGCCCTTAGTCTTCTGTTTTACCCGATCAGGTATGGGAGGAAAACATATATCATGGATAAATTATCATCATTACCAATTGGTTTATTATGTATGAATCACTCTTTCAATATTACTGCATTGTATCTATGATCATGTATGCCTATATCTCCAGAATTTATTATCATGCTCTGATAACCGATATCATGTTTTGCTATTGGGCCACCAACATTGTACTTACCAAAGTTTAGTTCTGACCATACCCACCTGATATAAACATTCTAACTAAATCTGATAATACTTTTTTGCAAATTTTGACAACATGAAGCTATTTTTTCTTGTGATTCACCTATAAACAGATGCTCAATGAATCCTTTTATTTATTGTGTTTGAAACGTCACATGCATTACCTGAATAGCCATAAAAAAAACAAATAAAAAATGCACTGAATTCACCACACCAAAGAAGTGCTGAAGTATTTATCCGATTGTATTAAGGGTTAGGAACCCACAACAGAAGCACCCAAAAAATTGGACCCGAGTGCCATGCCAATTGTTCCTGTGTATTCAATGGGGAGAGGAGAGAAAGCCACTACCAGACACTTCCTTATCCCTTCAGAGAACAAAAGGATTGGGCAAAAATATTCACTTCATCTGATCTTTCTCTCGATATCATCTGTTGGGTAGAGTCAGGATCTCTCCACACACATTCGACTGTCGGTCGAACCCTGTTCTTAACGAGTTTGGCCAACAATACACTAATGTGTATGGGGGCCTTAAAAACTGGAGACTATGAAAAAGTTGTTACTCAAGTGATGTTAAGTGGGAGTGGGGACTTTAAACCTCAGATGTTTGACATATTGGGGCAAATGTATAAATGTCTGCAAGTTTTCTGCTCTGCAACATTTTAAAGTGACCCTCCAGGCAAAAGATGAAAATTCTAGCTTTTACCCCATTGGAGGTGACTACCCAGCAAGTTGCACATACTTGTAGATATCTTAGCAGATAGAAGCCTAAAGGATGTCAGGACACAAATTAAGAACTATAACCTAAAGAAGGATAGTAAAAGAATTGTGCCATACTGGAGCCATACCTTGTCTACATGATACCACCATATGGGTCTTAAATATTAATGTTATACAGTATCTATATTATGAAAATGCAACAAAATCCAAATACTATTCTTCCAGGGTGACTACCTAATAGGGTCACATCTTTGCTGAACATGCACCAACTGGAGTTTTGCTTATTTATTTCCATGGTTTAGGAGTCTTAGGACCTATGCCGACATATCCCTTCTGCCATTGCAAGTACTTAGAACATAGAATCAAGACCAACAGCTTCTATTGCTGTATCAATAGTCCTGAAAATGATTACCCACTTACACTGTAACCATTGCGAGCTATCACTGAGTCTTAAGAACCCTTTCACAGCTGAGTGGAAACAGGGTGGAGAAGGTACAGCTGGTGTAGACTAGGGGCTAATACTTCCTTTGCCTCAGTCTTGCTGTTATGCATTTTACAGTATGATTGACCATATTTTAGCATATATAATCTAGAAAGTTGTGATCAGATACATGCTGTGAATGGAAAATCAATATTCTTTGCTATAAAAGGTTATTTCATGCTCTCTAGCCTATAACCATGTTTGTAATAGCTACAAGAAACCACAAATGTTAATTCAATCAATTTCACTCATGTCTAATTACTTGTCCTTTAACCTTTGCATGCATTTGCCTTTAAATATAATAGGGTGACAATGTCTTTTTGTCACCAGTCTTTTTACATGATTGTATGTTTTTGCTAAGTTTTCAAATGAAGATGAAAAAGGAAAATGTGGCCATATAGTAGGAATAAAAGAGCACTTGTGTTTTTTATATCAATCAAAACATAATATATGTGTCCTTCACCACCTTTCCTCTTAAGGTAACCATCCTTTCAAAACAACATGATTTGGTGATGTGTGCATCACAAGATGTCTATCCTATACACTGACAAGCAAAAGAGTAACAATGTTTTGCACTTTTGACTTTCAGTCTCCATGTCTCACTAACCACTAGAGCTACAATTATTTGATAGACAATCATCTTGTCTATCTCATACATAAATTGGACTTGCAACTATTTAGCATATGATTGGTTATGCAGATTCTTGTCATGCAACTGCATTGTTGCCCTTTTGCTCCTAAAATTCTAAATTTTATTATTTTGTTAGTATTTTGTAAATCCACCTTTGGCTTTCAACAATGCCTGAATCCTTCTGAGCATGATCATATTCAACCATGTCTCCACCTAAATCTGTTCCCAGGTCTCTTCTACACGTTACCTATGTTGGTGCATACTGGTCGACTCACTTGGGTATGAATACAGTTTTTTCTTCAATTCTACCCACAAGTGTTTGATTGAGTTGAGGTCTGGGGACTGCTGGGGCCAATCCAACACCTCTACTTCATTGTCATTGAACCATTTCTTCGCCAATCTCAACATATGCTTCGGGTCATTGACCTGCTGGAACACTATGTCATCCTTTTCATTCCCTTAGTACTCGAGTGTACGAAGTAACTAGTCTTGTAGGATACTCACATATAGCTCAACATTGAGACTACCATCAATCCTGGTCAAGTATCCAATGCCTTTGGATGTAAAACAACCCCATATCATCAGGCTTCCTCCACTGAACTTGACAGTTCCTTCAATTTCTCAATCCGTTAGCTCCCTTTTTCCTTTGTTTCTTCCAGACGCATTTGCACCCATCAGAGCACAGACTATTGACTTTCATCTCATCGCTCCAAATAACAAGTTTCCAATCTTTACTGTCCGCTGTTGGTACTTTTCTGCAAACAAGAGCCGATGCTTCTTATGACCATATTTAAATCGAGGCTTCTTCACCTTTTTTCAGGCCACCATTCCAGACTTGTGTAATGTGTGTCACACGGTGCTTGCATGGATGTCTGTGATCTCACTATTACGAAGCATACAAGCCACGTCCACTACCATGTTTGTCATGACAGAACTGATAACACTTGTGATGAGTCAACTTGTTGACTCAGAAATTTTGCCTGGATGTCCACCTCTTGGCTTTGGAATGAATGGAGGGACTTCATTTTGTAGCCTTCCAACTGTCATGGTACCTACATGATGCAGTTTGGTAATTTTCTGATTCGAACCAGTGACCTTTTGCTTGGGAATCAACCTAATAACAAACTGAGCTACTAGGGAATGTGAGAACAGGTTGTAATTTGTGTTATACAAGAAGTATACCACCAGGAGCAAAACAGTGGATTCTTCCACCACCAGGAGCAAAACAGTAACAATGCAGTTACATGACAAGAAACTGCATAACTAATCATATGATAAATAGTTGCAAGTCCAATTTATGTATGAGATAGCCAAGATAGTCTGTAAAATGATGGTAGTCTAGTCTCATGTTCAAAATTCTAGTGGATGGTGAGATATGGAGACTAGGGTTGAGCGAACCCGAGGAAGTTCGGGTTCGCCGGGTTCGGCGAACTTCAGGTCAAGGTTCAGGTTCGGGACCCAAACTTGACCCGAACCCGGACTCTATTTAAATCAATGGGGACCTGAACTTTACTTTATTATTTTCCGTTAAAACATGGTTATAACGTAAAATAATAGCATTCTTAAAACAGAGTGCTAAATAAAATGTCTATTAATGGGTTAAAAAAAAAACTCACCTCATCCACTTGTTCGCGCAGCCAGTATCTTCTTTTCTTCACGACCTGCAAAAGGACCTGCGGTTATGTCACAGCCCTCACCACGTGGTGAGCACAGTGACGTCACCGCAGGTCCTACTGAATAAAGATAGAAGGTCCTTCTATCTTCATTCAGCAGGACCTGCGGTGACGTCACTGCGCTCATCACTTGGTGAGCGTGGTGACGTTACCGCAGGTCCTTTTGCAGGTCCTGAAGAAAAGAAGATACCGGCTGCGTGATCAAGTGGATAAAGTGAGTTGTTGTTTTTTTTAACCCCTCAATAGATATTTTATTTAGCATTCTGTTTTATGAATGCTACTATTTTCCGTTATAACCATGTTATAATGGAAAATAATAAAATCACCCGAACACCGAACCCGAACTTCAGTGAAAAAGTCCGGATTCGGGTCCGGGTACCCAAACTTGCAAAGTTCGTTACGAACCCCAACTTTGCAGTTTGGGTTCGCTCAACTCTAAATGGAGACTAAAAGTCAAAATTTAAAAACATTGTTACCCTTTTGCTCTTCAGTGTCCAGCCTGTCAATGGTTTTGCGAGTATGTTGAGACATTTTATTAAATTGAGTCCAAACTGGAGTGCTTAACCAAATTAGAGATAAGGTAAGATACCAGAGGTTCTCAGCGATGATTATATTGATGGTTTATCTTTAACATAGGTTATCAATATCTGATCAGTAAGGTCCAACTCCAAGCTCCCCAACTGATCAGCAGCTCTGCAGTATCTCTGCCACCGGAAATAGCCACTGGAACTACAAACTGGATTCCAAAAAAGTTGGGACACTAAACAAATTGTGAATAAAAACTGAATGCAATGATGTGGAGATGGCAAATGTCAATATTTTATTTGTAATAGAACGTAGATGACAGATCAAACATTTAATCCGAGTAAATGTATCATTTTAAAGGAAAAATACGTTGATTCCAATTTTCACAGTGTCAACAAATCCCCAAAAAGTTGGGACAAGTAGCAATAAGAGGCTGAAAAAAGTAAATTTGAGCATAACGAAGAGCTGGAAGACCAATTAACACTAATTAGGTCAATTGGCAACATGATTGGGTATAAAAAGAGCTTCTCAGAGTGGCAGTGTTTCTCAGAAGCCAAGATGGGTAGAGGATCACCAATTCTCACAATGTTGCGCAGAAAGATAGTGGAGCAATATCAGAAAGGTGTTACCCAGCGAAAAATTGCAAAGACTTTGCATCTAACATCATCAACTGTGCATAACATCATCCGAAGATTCAGAGAATCTGGAACAATCTCTGTGCGTAAGGGTCAAGGTCGTGAAACCATACTGGATGCCCGTGATCTCCGGGCCCTTAAACGACACTGCACCACAAACAGGAATGCTACTGTAAAGGAAATCACAGAATGGGCTCAGGAATACTTCCAGAAACCATTGTCAGTGAACACAATCCACTGTGCCATCCGCCGTTGCCAGCTGAAACTCTACAGTGCAAAGAAGAAGCCATTTCTAAGCAATATCCACAAGCTCAGGCGTTTTGACTGGGCCAGGGATCATTTAAAATGGAGTGTGGCAAAATGGAAGACTGTTCTGTGGTCAGACGAGTCACGATTTGAAGTTCTTTTTGGAAATCTGGGACGCCATGTCATCCGGACCAAAGAGGACAAGGACAACCCAAGTTGTTATCAACGCTCAGTTCAGAAGCCTGCATCTCTGATGGTATGAGGTTGCATGAGTGCGTGTGGCATGGGCAGCTTGCATGTCTGGAAAGGCACCATCAATGCAGAAAAATATATTCAGGTTCTAGAACAACATATGCTCCCATCCAGATGTCATCTCTTTCAGGGAAGACCCTGCATTTTTCAACAAGATAATGCCAGACCACATTCTGCATCAATCACAACATCATGGCTGCGTAGGAGAAGGATCCGGGTACTGAAATGGCCAGTCTGCAGTCCAGATCTTTCACCTATAGAGAACATTTGGCGCATCATAAAGAGGAAGGTGCAACAAAGAAGGCCCAAGACGATTGAACAGTTAGAGGCCTGTATTAGACAAGAATGGGAGAGCATTCCTATTTCTAAACTTGAGAAACTGGTCTCCTCGGTCCCCAGACGTCTGTTGAGTGTTGTAAGAAGGGGAGATGCCACACAGTGGTGAAAATGGCCTTGTCCCAACTTTTTGGGGATTTGTTGGCACCATGAAATTCTGATTCAACATATTTTTCCCTTAAAATGGTACATTTTCTCAGTTTAAACTTTTGTTCCGTGATTTATGTTCTATTCTGAATAAAATATTAGAAGTTGGCACCTCCACATCATTGCATTCAGTTTTTATTCACGATTTGTATAGTGTCCCAACTTTTTTGGAATCCGGTTTGTACATAAGTAGGGTTGAGCGAACCCAAACTGTAAAGTTCGGGTTTGTACCGAACTTTAGGATTTTTGGACCCCGGACCTGAACCCGAACTTTTCAGTAAAAGTTTGGGTTCGGTGTTTGCTGAGTTAATGGTGCTTTTTGAAAGGCTGCAGAGCAGCCAATCAACAAGTGTTTAACTTGTGTACCCTTAGAAGCCATCACAGCCATGCCTACTAATGGTATGGCTGTGATTAGCCAATGCAGCATGTGACCCAGCTCTATATAAGCTGGAGTCACGTAGCGCTGCACGTCACTCTGCTCTGATTAGTGTATAGGATGCTGCTGCTGTGAGGGAGAGATTAGGACAGAATCTTTAATCTGAAGTGCTTGTTAACTCAGCGATCTACCTAGATTTTGTTTTGTGGGTGCAGAGCACAATCTTTTTACCCTGCCCTGAGCCCAGTGACCCAGAAAAATAACTTTTATCCGTCTGTTAGTTAGGTGGGCGGCGGCGGCCATTTTATGCAAGTTCTGTGCACCAGCACAGCATATGTGCATTTGTGACAGTCAAATAGAAGCTTAAAATACTGCACTTATATTCTGGGTTTAAAAAAATCACCCATTTTTGGCAATACCCTCCATATGGGGCCTATACAGCATTAGTCAGTGTGCAATTTAAGCTTGAAATACTACAATAATTTTGGGGGTTTTAAAAAACACCCTTTTTGGGCAAAATAAATAATTTTACAGCCCTTGTTGCATCTGTCAGTGTGAAATACAAGCGTTACATACTACTGTCATATTCTGTTATTAAAAAAACACCCATTTAGGGCAAAATACTAAATTCGCGGCCCTAGCTGCATCTGTCATTGTTAAATACAAGCTTGAAATACAGAAATAATTTTCTGGGTTTAAAAAAACACCCCTTTTTGGTAATACCCTACATCTGGGGCCTATGCAGGTTTTGTCAGTGTGCAATATAAGCTTGAAATACTTCAATAATTTTCTGGGTTTAAAAAAGCACCCATTTTTGGCAATATCCTCCATCTGGGGCCTATGCAGCATTAGTCAGTGTGAAGTTTAAGCTTGAAATACTGCAATAATTTTGTAGGTTTCAAAAAAACACCCTTTTTGGGCTAAATACAAAATTTTACAGCCCTTGTTGCATCCTTCAGTGTGAAATACAAGTGTTAGATACTGCTGTCATATTCTGTTATTAGAAAAAACACCCATTTTGGGCAATACCTTACATCTGGGGCCTATGCTGCATTTGTTAGTGTGACATACAAGCTAGAAATACTGCAATAATATTCTGGGTTTAAAAAAACACCCATTTTGGGCAAAATACTAAATTTGCGGCCTTGGCTGCATCTGTCAGTGTGAGATACAAGCTTGAAATACTGCAATAATATTCTGGGTTTAACCCCTTAAGGACACGGCCATATTTCACCTTAAAGGGAACCTGTCACCAGTTTTATGGTGTCCTAACTAAGGGCAACATAAATAAGTGATTGATTCTCTTAGCACAATGCTGGGTCACTTTCTTTAAGTCAATCTGCCAACATCTTGTATTGAAAAGCTCCAGCTGATAATGATGAGTCATGAATATTCATGAGCTCCTGACTCTCCCCGCCCACCTGATGCTGAATGAAAGTTTGTTTCCATATGAACCAGCAGCAGTTGGGCAGGGGAGTGGATATATCTCTGAATTAAATATACACTGGACTCAATGACATCACGCCGGACTCCAATCAGCTCATTAGCATGCGGCATGCGGCATCTTGGTGTGTATATTATGAGGTAACCATCTGTCACACCAGTAAGTGAATACATCTAAGGTACTTTTTAGTAGTTAATGATTGTATATAATTAGTTAGATTATAATCAAATATCCACATGACAGGTTCCCTTTAAGGACTAGGCCATTTTTTGCAAATCTGACCAGTGTCACTTTATGTGTGAATAACTTTAAAACGCTTTTACTTATCCAGGCCATTCTGAGACTGTTTTTTCGTCACATATTGTAATTCATGACACTGGTAAAATGGATTTAAAAAAATTCATTTTTATTTATGAAAAAATACCAAATTTACCCAAAAAATTTGCAAATTTGCAAATTTCCAAATTTCTATTTCTCTACTTTTATAATAGATAGTAATACCTCCAAAAATAGTTATTATTTTATATTCCCCATATGTCTACTTCATGTTTGGATTATTTTGGGAATGCCATTTTATTTTTTGGGGACGTTACTAGGTTTAGAAGTTTAGAAGCAAATCTTGAAATTTTTCAGAAAATTTCTAAAACCCACTTTTTCAATATTTATGGCCCTGATTCAGTAGTTTACAGAAACACCCCATATGTGGTCGTAAACTGCTGTACGGGCACACGGCAGGGAGCAGAAGGAAAGGAATGCCATACGTTTTTTGGAAGGCAGATTTTAGCTGGACTGTTTTTTTTACACCATGTCCCATTTGAAGCCACCCTGATGCACCCCTAGAGCATAAACTCCAAAAAAGTGACCCCATTTTGGAAACTACGGGATAGGATGGCAGTTTTGTCGGTACTATTTTAGGGTACATATGATTTTTTGTTGCTCTATATTACATTTTTTGGGAGGCAAGGTAACAAGAAATAGCTGTTTTGGCACCGTTTAAATTTTTTGTTATTTACAAAATTCATCTGACAGGTTAGATCATGTGGTATTTTTATAGAGCAGGTTGTCACGGACGCGAAAATACCAAATATGACTACTTTTTTTGGTTATTTGTTTCAGTTTTACATAACAAAGCATTTGAAAAAAAAAAGATTCTTTAGTGTCTCCACATTCTGAAAGCCATAGTTTTATTTATTTTTTGGGCGACTGTCTTGTGTAGGGGCTCATTTTTTTCGGGATGAGATGACTCTTTGATTGGCACTATTTTGGGGTGAATATGACTTTTTTATCGCTTGCTATTACACTTTTTGTGATGTAAGGTGAAAAAAAATAGCTTTTTTTACAAAGTTTTTATTATATTTTTTTTACGGTATTCACCTGAGGGGTTAAGTCGTGATATTTTTATAGAGCAGGTTATTACGGAGGCGGCGATACCTAATATGTCTACTTTTTTTTATTAATGTAAGTTTTACACAATAATTTCATTTTTTTTTTTTTAAATATCATGTTTCCATAGTCTGAGAGCCATAGTTTTTTTCAGGAGATTATCTTAGGTAGGGTATGATTTTTGTGGGATGAGATGACGGTTTGATTGACACTATTTTAGGGTGCGTATGATTTTTTGATCGCTTGCTATCACACTTTTTGTGATGTAAGGTGACAAAAAATTGCTTTTTTACACCGTTTCTTTTTTTTTACGGTGTTCATCTGAGGGGTTAGGTCATGTGATATGTTTATAGAGCAGGTTCTTACAGACACGGCAATACCTAATATGTATACTTTTTTTATTTACTTAAGTTTTACACAATACCAGCATTTTTGAAACAAAAAAAATTATGTTTTAGTGACTCCAGATTCTGAGCGATAGTTTTTAAATTTTTTGGGTGATTGGCTTATATAGGGACTCATTTTTTGAGGGATGAGGTGACGGTTAGATTGGTACTATTTTGGGGGGCATATGCCTTTTTGATCACTTGGTGTTGCACTTTTTGTGATGCAAGGTGACAAAAATTGCTTTTTTTTCTACACCGTTTTTATTTTTCATGATATTTATCAGACAGGGTGGATCATGTGATATATTTAAAGAGCCGGTCATTACGGATGCAGCGATACCTAACAGAGAGCTCTTCCGCCGCTTCAATCTACACTGCTAAGTCCACAGCCTCCTCAACCTCCAACTCATATGGACCTCCACCGATATTTTAAAAAATCATCTGTTCCATTGGTGGGTGACATTAACCCATTTCTGGCGATGAAAAACCCCTGCATAGGTGACAGGGACTTAAATTTCTAAAATTCGTCTTTAATTGGCCCTTTCATTCGATCCTTCTGCTTTAATAACTTGTCCCACATTTCCGCTCGATCACATTGCAGCCATTGACCTCCCTTGGATGTGGTCTCCCTTTCTCATGCTCCCTCTCCGGCGTGGAACCCTAATTCGCCGATAACCGTGATCAACATGGTAGGCGCAGAAAAGAACAGGCAGAAGTTATCTAGAGTTAACAAAGCGGCAGCAGGGCATCTCCTGTCTAAAGTTTCCAAATCTAAAATACCCCAGTGACATTCCCTATATTTTTATTAATCATTCCAATAACAGGGCATCTTAAGAGTCCTGTATTGTTATTTATCGTCACTACCTCCCCGAGTCGGGAGTGGGCAATTGCCGTGCGCCCCCTTCTTTCATTCGATCCTTCCGCTTTGACAACTTCTCCACATTTCCGCTCGATCACATTTAATTTCATACATTGATCTCCCTTGGATGTGGTATCCCTTTCTCACACTCCCTCTCTGGCATGGAACCCTGATTCGCCGCTAACCGTGATCAACATGGTAGGCGCAGAAAAGAACATCGAAAGTTGATAGAGCAGATATCCAATTGGATCGTGGACATCACGGGGACGTGCGATATGGTGGAGCAGTATGTGTGCACACGCCTACACGTACTGACGGATGGGTCTGACCCCTTCAACTTCTGGTTCTACAAATTGGGCATATGGCCTGAGCTTGCCCTTTACGCCTTGAAGGTGCTGGCCTGCCCTGCAGCCAGTGTATTGTCTGAACGTTTTTTTTGCATGGCTGGAGGGGGTTATAACAGGTTATATTTCCCAATGTTTTGGGGTGTACCCTAATTTAAACAAAAAAATAAAAAAATAAAACCAAAAAGCAGTGTAGGCTACTTCCTCATCCTCCACCGCCGCTTCCACTTACACTGCCACATCTACCGCCTCCTCAACCTCCTACTCCATATGGACCTCGTCTTTCAAGATCAAGATTATATTTTTTTATTTTTACGTATTTTATGTTAATTGAAGTCATTTCCCTATCCACATTTGTTTTCAGAGAACTTGCTATGCTCTTAACCACATTTTGCTGCTATTTGCAGCCCTCTAGCCCTTTCCATGACTTTTTTACAGCCATTTTAGTGCTCAAAAGTTCGGGTCCCCATTGACTGGGGGTTCGGGGTCAAGTTCGGGTTCCGAACTCAAACTTTTTTGTGAAGTTCGGCCGAACCCGAACATCCAGGTGTCCGCTCAACTCTATACATAAGTCTATCCACTGTGTAGTGGATGGAGCCGGTCACTTGAATGAGTGCAGCGCTGCAGTACATTTAAGTGACTGCAAATGCAAAAGCAGTATACTATCAGTACAATATACACTGAATAACTACTTTATAAGAAACACCTACCCTTTGAAGACTGGAACCATGGACAAAAGAGAGCAAAACTGTATCAGTAAGCAGTGGAAAAACATTGCCTGTTTAGATGAATCCAGATTTCAGTAGCATCATGCTGAGGGTCAGAATTTGGCACAGGCAGCATGAATTGAAGGACCCTTCCAATTGTTACGACACTCACCGCCAGGTAGATGAAGCCGCCGTTTAGTGAATAATCCCCTTTCTCCAGAAATGCAGTTTTTAATCAAGCCGATCGTCAAACTCCTTCCACAGCTAGCAATAAACGAAAGCGCTGTCCCAATAATAAATCCCTCCACAAACGAGACCAAGCTCCCTCTTGAAGGTCAAACAGTAATGTTTTATTGAGGGCTACCCGCCCGTATTTATGCAGGTCCCCATCTGGTGGACACGCCCCTAGGGGACCAGAATGGAGACTGTGACACAGGACAGACATGCAGCACTACAGAGACAATACATCCCCACAATGCATCATGGTTTCCTCCTCTCTGCCCTGGAGACACCCGAGGAGTAATCCAATTATCTCTCAAGACAGAGGGAAATCACCAATACACATGTGGGGACAACAGAACAGAAATCACCATTTAAACATACAATGTCACAACCCTTTTCAATACACAGACATTTAACATCTCACAATGGCACGAATTGGACCAGGAGTTCAAGTTAGTTTGAGTCCTTTGTGAACAATGAGGCCATTTAGGTTAACTAGCAGCACACTCCTCTCCTGGGTGGCCGTCCGTTCGGTAGTTTCAATCGGTATTTGGGGAAACACACGAACAGGGGCCTACGGACAGGAAATCCAGCGAAATGAAGGCAAACAGACGAACCAGCAATATAGTTCTATACAGATGGATCTGTCACACGGCTCCCCCCTTGTGGGACACTCCGGCAGACCCGGCTTGACCCTTTAGCGGGTCAACTTGGGGATGACCGGACTAGGAGGTAGCAAGAACGACGGTTTGCCAGGACAATCCATCTGCATTCCCATTCTGCTTACCGAGTCGGTAGCTGATGGTGAAGTTATACGGTTGTAAAGCTAAACTCCACCGCAGCAGTCTACCATTGTCTCCTGAGACCCGGTTAAGCCAGACAAGGGGATTGTGGTCCGTCACAAGGGAAAATTCCTGTCCATACAAATAAGGGCTTAACTTTTTCAATGCCCAGACCAGGGCCAAGCATTCCTTCTCCACTGCCGCATAACTCACTTCTCGGGGTAACAGCTTTCTACTGAGATATGCGACAGGGTGCTCTCCTCCATCTTCCCCGACCTGGCTCAGCACAGCCCCCAGTCCATACATGGAAGCATCTGTATGGACGAGAAAACGTTTGTTAGGGACTGGGGCAGCCAGGACAGGGGCAATTACAAGAGCCTGTTTGAGTGCTTGAAACGCAGCTTCACAAGCCGGAGACCACAGGACCTGCTTAGGGAGATTTTTCTTGGTCAGGTCAGTCAGGGGCTTAGCAATAGTGCTGTAGTCTGGGACAAAGCGTCTGTAATACCCTGCTGTCCCTAGGAAGGCTAACACCTGGGTCTTAGTGATAGGTGTGGGCCAGTTAGCTACTGCCTCTATCTTAGCCAGCTCCGGTCTCTGGCTCCCACACCCCACTCTGTGACCCAGGTATTGCACTTCAGCCATGCCTAGATGGCACTTCTCTGGCTTCAATGTCAGGCCAGCAGCCCGAATTTTGTCCAAAACTACCCCTACATGTACTAGGTGTTCCTCCCAGGACCCACTGTAGATCGCAATGTCATCCAGGTATGCACAAGAAAATTCCTGGAATCCATCGAGAAGTCTATCCACCATACGCTGAAAGGTAGCCGGGGCATTCTTCATCCCAAATGGCATGACCTTAAATTGGTACAAGCCAAATGGGGTGACGAAGGCCGACTTGGGGATAGCATCCTCGGCCAGGGGAATCTGCCAATAGCCTTTACACAGGTCTATGGTGGTCAGATAGCGTCCCCTGGCAATACGATCTAATAATTCGTCTACCCGGGGCATCGGGTAGGCATCAGTGGTGGTCCGCTCGTTGAGCCGCCTGTAGTCTACACAGAACCGGGTGGTCCCATCTTTCTTAGGCACCAGGACTACAGGCGAAGCCCAAGGGCTATCGGAGTGTTCGATGACCCCAAGCTGGGTCATCTCCTGTATCTCCTTCTGCATTCCTTCTCGGACTGCTTCATGGATACGGTAAGGGGGCTGTCGCAGGGGGTTCTGTCCAGGGGTCTCTACCTTATGTACAGCTAGGGTAGTGTAGCCAGGCTCTTGGGAGAACGTCGCCTGCTTCTCCCACAGAAGCTGTCTTGCCTGTCCCTTCTCTGTGGGGCTTAATCTATCCCCTAGCTGTACAAGACTAGTAAGGTCCGTCTGGGAGTCCCTCTCTAACAAATCGAGTAAGGGTAAACTCTCTGTATCGTCTGCAGCAGGGGCACATACTGCAGCGACATCCTCCAGTCTCTCCTGATATTCCTTTAGCATGTTCACATGAAAGGATCGCTGTATCCTTTCATCTGAACAGCTGGCTATAAGGTAGGTAGTATCACACACCTGAGCTAACACCTTATACGGGCCCTGCCAAGATGCTTGCATCTTGTTCGCCTTCACAGGTTTGAGCACTAGCACTTTCTGCCCAACCTGGAAGACTCACTGCCGGGCACCCCGATCGTACCATCTCTTCTGTCTCCCCTGGGCCACCTGGAGATTTTCTCTTACCATCAGGGACAGTTTCTCCATGCGGTCCCGGAGTTCCAGGACATACGGTACTATGGGGGTCCCTTCCTGCTCTGTCTCCCCCTCCCAGTGGCCTCTAATGAGATCTAGGGGTCCGCGGACCCTCCTCCCATAGAGCAACCTCAAAGGGGGAGAACCCAGTAGATTCCTGGGGCACCTCTCTGTAAGAAAACAACAGATGAGGCAGGAATCGCTCCCAGTCTCTGCAAGTGTCAGAAAAGGTCCTCAACATCTGCTTGAGGGTGCCATTAAATCGCTCGCAGAGGCCGTTAGTCTGTGGATGGTACGGGGAACTAAGTATCGGTTTAATGCCGCACACCCTCCACAGTTGCTGGGTGAGCACAGCGGTAAATTGGGTTCCCTGGTCAGAGAGAATCTCCTTAGGGAACCCGACTCTAGTAAAAATCCTAACCAGGGTATCAGCAACTGTCTCTGCCTCTATATTAGACAGCACTACTGCCTCTGGATAGCGAGTGGCATAGTCCACCACGGTGAGAATATACTTCTTACCGGATGGACTAGCCCTGGCCAGTGAACCCACAATGTCAACGGCTATGCGGGCAAAGGGCTCCCCAATAATAGGCATAGACATAAGCCTAGCTCTGGGGTGGTCCCCCCGCTTTCCTACCCGTTGACAAGTGTCACACGTACTACAATATATCCGCACAGCCTGATTAAAATTTGGCCAAAAGAAGTTCTGCATGATCCTATAGGCTGTGCGGCGGGACCCTAGATGTCCGGCTAATGGAACATCATGCCCTATCCGCAGAATCTCCTGCCGGTATTTTGCGGGCACCACCAGCTGTCGATTCGGCGGATGGGCAACACTTTTCTGGGACGGTTTAGGGATCCTATATAACCTGTCCCCCACCCATTCATACCGCTCCCCATCTACTCCTTCCTCTCCAGTATCTGCTCTGTCTCTATACTTCTGGAGAGTTGGATCTGCCTGAGTTTCCCTCCCAAACTCCTCTGGGTAATCCCAGCTAGCAAAGGTCTGTCCTGGGGTATCAGTCGGGGAATCGGGTCTTACCTGGATCTCAGCGGCAGGTGGGCTGGTTCCAGCAACACGGGTCTGGGCCCGGGTAGTCACTGGGTTGACATCAGCAGGTCCCATTGGAGCATAAGCAGAAACCAAAGGGGCCAGGTCATTCCCAAGCAAGACATCAGCAGGCAAGTCTTTCATAACCCCCACATTCACATGTCCAGAGCCCACTCCCCAATCCAAATGAACCCGGGCAACAGGTAGACGGAACACGGCGCCTCCTGCTACCCTCACTGCCACAGTATTTCCAGTGTGTTGGTGTTCCGAAACAAGGTTCTTTTGGAGCAGGGTCATAGTGGCTCCGGTGTCTCTCAGCCCAGTGACCACTTTGCCATTTAGTCTAACGGTCTGCCTGTGCTGCTGCCGGTTATCCTGCTGGGCTGCTTGTACTGGATCCGCCTCATGTAGTATACCCCAAAATTCCTCCTGCTCAAGACAGTGAGCGGAAGGCTGGGGTGGCTGCTGATTTCCGCCGGCTGGTTTTCTCCACGACTGCGCTTGGTTGGTATTGTTCAATGGGCACTCCGGTCTCTTGTGCCCCAACTGTTTGCACCCATAGCACCGGATAGGCTGAGAGTAATCCCGGGCGTTGAACCGAGCTGGCTGAACATAATTGTTCGCTGGTGGTATTGTGGGGGTGCGTTGCGCTGGGGGGTGATACACAGTAGTGGTTGGAGGTGCTGCCGGTTTGTACTCCACTCGGGTATGGACCTTGGCTGCTGTCTGGTCTAGCCTTCGTGCATCTGTGTATTCATCGGCCAGACGAGCAGCTTCCGGTAAGGTAGCGGGTTTGCGGTCCCTAACCCACTCTCTGACTCCTGCAGGTAACCGATCAAAGCAGTGCTCCAACAAAAATACTTGCAGCACCTCTTCCCCAGTTACCGCTTGGCACCCTGCCATCCAGTGGGCTGCGGTGTGGTGTACCCTGCATGCCCACTCCACATAAGAATCGCCAGCCTGCTTGTTAGTGTCCCGGGATCGGCGCCGGTAAGCCTCAGAGATGACAGCGTATCTGGCCAAAAGGGCATCTTTTACTGCCCGGTAACTTGTAATTTCCTCCTCTGGGATGGCCCGAAAAGCCTCACTGGCCCGGCCGGATAATTTCCCAGAGAGGATAGTGACTCATTCCTCTGCGGGTATCTGGTGTAAGGCACACTGCCTTTCAAAATCGGCCAGGAACCCGTCAATCTCTCCCTCCGTTTCCACAAAATGTCTAAATGCAGCAAAAGGTACCTTTCTCCTTCCATTATTATTATGGGGTACCTCTGATGCTGCAGCTCCTCTTCCCTGGAGCGCCTGTTGTGCTGCTACTGCTGCTTGCACCTGGACCACAATATCTGCTGCAGGGTTGGGGCCAAGGTGTGCCAGCCTTATCTGGACTGCCCGGTTAAATTGTACCTCCTCGGGTGTTAAATCCAGTATGCCAGGCACATTAGCTCTCTCCGTTCCCTGTGCTGCATCCATCTCCAATAATATAGAAATAATCTCTCTCTTCTTGAGATTACTCGCTGATCGTCCTCTGCGTTCTAATATATCTTTAAGGGTAGCACGCCTTAATTCCTCATACTGCATTTCCACCCTGGGATTTGTAGCTGGCCTTCTGGGCGGTGGGATTCATCCCGTTGCTTGCCACCAATTGTTACGACACTCACCGCCAGGTAGATGAAGCCGCCGTTTAGTGAATAATCCCCTTTCTCCAGAAATGCAGTTTTTAATCCAGCCGATCGTCAAACTCCTTCCACAGCTAGCAATAAACGAAAGCGCTGTCCCAATAATAAATCCCTCCACAAACGAGACCAAGCTCCCTCTTGAAGGTCAAACAGTAATGTTTTATTGAGGGCTACCCACCCGTATTTATGCAGGTCCCCATCTGGTGGACACGCCGCTAGGGGACCAGAATGGAGACTGTGACACAGGACAGACATGCAGCACTACAGAGACAATACATCCCCACAATGCATCATGGTTTCCTCCTCTCTGCCCTGGAGACACCCGAGGAGTAATCCAATTATCTCTCAAGACAGAGAGAAATCACCAATACACATGTGGGGACAACAGAACAGAAATCACCATTTAAACATACAATGTCACAACCCTTTTCAATACACAGACATTTAACATCTCACAATGGCACGAATTGTACCAGGAGTTCAAGTTAGTTCGAGTCCTTTGTGAACAATGAGGCCATTTAGGTTAACTAGCAGCACACTCCTCTCCTGGGTGGCCGTCCGTTCGGTAGTTTCAATCGGTATTTGGGGAAACACACGAACAGGGGCCTACGGACAGGAAATCCAGCGAAATGAAGGCAAACAGACGAACCAGCAATATAGTTCTATACAGAAGGATCTGTCACACGGCTCCCCCCTTGTGGGACACTCCGGCAGACCCGGCTTGACCCTTTAGCGGGTCAACTTGGGGATGACTGGACTAGGAGGTAGCAAGAACGTTGGTTTGCCGGGACAATCCATCTGCATTCCCATTCTGCTTACCGGGTCGGTAGCTGATGGTGAAGTTATGCGGTTGTAAAGCTAAACTCCACTGCAGCAGTCTACCATTGTCTCCTGAGACCCAGTTAAGCCAGACAAGGGGATTGTGATCCGTCACAAGGGAAAATGCCTGTCCATACAAATAAGGGCTTAACTTTTTCAATGCCCAGACCAGGGCCAAGCATTCATTCTCCACTGCCGCATAACTCACTTCTCGGGGTAACAGCTTTCTACTGAGATATGCGACAGGGTGCTCTCCTCCATGTCTATTGTCAACAGTTCAGGCTGGAAGAGGTGGTGTAACGGTAATTGGGAACATTATTTTTTGCCAACCCTGGGTCCTCTTACTGTATAACTGTGTATGGGTATTTGGACAGGAGACCTTACCTAAGCATTGGGACCAGCAAAATCCATCCATTCATGGCAGCTGTTTACCCAATGACATAAGGACATTTTAGCAGGACAATGCACCATGCTACAAGGAATGTTTAGTCATGGATTGGATCCAGGAGCATGACAGTCACAGTCCCCAGATATTAATCCTATGGAGTATAAATGGGATAGAACAGGCTGCTCAGAGTACGTGAGTACATCCATATAATCTGCGGCAGCTTCAATAAGCTATCTTGCCTGCATGAGCCAATATTCTTGTAGAAGAATTTCAACACCTGGTGGGATCTACATCACGATAAATTGCTGCAATTCTGAAGGGCTAAGGGTGTCCAATACAAAACTAGTTGGGTATCTATAATAATTTGGCTATTCAGTGTAAGTAAAAATGTAAGCATTGCTAATTGGAGCCTTGCTCACAGGCAGGAGAGTGAGCATGAGCAATAAACTTCAGGTCGGGCAGCTGTTTAGCTGATATTCTTGGTGCCCACTTGTATAACTCGTATATAAGTGCCTTATAGAGTTCCTTACTAAAGTATCATTGTGATATGAGGAGCTATCAGGACAACCCCTGTTAATATGCCTAATTAGGCTTGGGGACCCGTTTATAATCCCGAATTATTGTAAGCCAATAACAAGCAGCAGTTGGAGGGCTAAATTACTCATCATGTAATACACATTTTCCCTGCAACAACTTCTATGGAAAAAAAGTAGCAGTGGGCCACATCTTGGCATTCCCAATTGGTATGTTGACGCAAGGCAACATGATTCCAGAAATGTATGTGACTGGAAATATATTCCATACCTCTTAAAGGGATAGTTTCTACAGCCTGTGCATGGATTTTTAGATAGCACATTCGGATGAATGCAAGAGTCACAGAAATATAATCAACAAATCTGCCATGTGCGAACAAACCTTTACTGGTCCAATTTGTCCTTGATCTTGCAAAAACATTTATCTCTGCTCCGGCTATTTCCATATTCCTGCTGATACCGCACTCTAGTCCGTGAGTGCTAATCCAGAGCAATGGCTACAGCTCTCCTCCATACCTTGCTCTAGGGGACATGACACGTCCATCCATGAGTGCTAGCAGCTACTGTCCACCAGCCTCTGTTCCAGTTTCCAGCTGTCTCACTGGCTCCTAGGATACTGATCTAGACACTAGGGGTGACATTTACTAAGGCCAGCGATTTAGATGCCGGTCTTAGTCCATGTTCACTGGTGCTTGATGTGCCTGCCTTTCCATAACTTAGGCGCTGGTCATGTGACTTACCTAAATCTACGTCAGCTCCCTTGCTGGTGTAGATTTAAGTCATTTTTCAAAGCAAAAACAGGAGTAGAAAATGATAAATGAGATGGGCCTGCTGACCTGCCCCCTTCCCTGCCCAAATCATGCCCCCTTTTTCCTCCACCTAGAAAAAGTGACGTGAGTGGGGAAAAGTCACAGATTCGGCTGCAAATGCCCTTTGTGACTGAATCTGCGACAAAAGTACGCCAAAAAGTGTTGTACTTTACATAATAAATGGGAAAAACTGTGTGCGAAGGTGTGACTTTGTCTAAAAGGTTCACTAGGAAGGACTCAAAAGGTCTGATTTATCATATTCTGTCCCCCACCCATTCATACCGCTCCCCATCTACTCCTTCCTCTCCAGTATCTGCTCTGTCTCTATACTTCTGGAGAGTTGGATCTGCCTGAGTTTCCCTCCCAAACTCCTCTGGGTAATCCCAGCTAGCAAAGGTCTGTCCTGGGGTATCAGTCGGGGAATCGGGTCTTACCTGGATCTCAGCGGCAGGTGGGCTGGTTCCAGCAACACGGGTCTGGGCCCGGGTAGTCACTGGGTTGACATCAGCAGGTCCCATTGGAGCATAAGCAGAAACCAAAGGGGCCAGGTCATTCCCAAGCAAGACATCAGCAGGCAAGTCTTTCATAACCCCCACATTCACATGTCCAGAGCCCACTCCCCAATCCAAATGAACCCGGGCAACAGGTAGACGGAACACGGCGCCTCCTGCTACCCTCACTGCCACAGTATTTCCAGTGTGTTGGTGTTCCGAAACAAGGTTCTTTTGGAGCAGGGTCATAGTGGCTCCGGTGTCTCTCAGCCCAGTGACCACTTTGCCATTTAGTCTAACGGTCTGCCTGTGCTGCTGCCGGTTATCCTGCTGGGCTGCTTGTACTGGATCCGCCTCATGTAGTATACCCCAAAATTCCTCCTGCTCAAGACAGTGAGCGGAAGGCTGGGGTGGCTGCTGATTTCCGCCGGCTGGTTTTCTCCACGACTGCGCTTGGTTGGTATTGTTCAATGGGCACTCCGGTCTCTTGTGCCCCAACTGTTTGCACCCATAGCACCGGATAGGCTGAGAGTAATCCCGGGCGTTGAACCGAGCTGGCTGAACATAATTGTTCGCTGGTGGTATTGTGGGGGTGCGTTGCGCTGGGGGGTGATACACAGTAGTGGTTGGAGGTGCTGCCGGTTTGTACTCCACTCGGGTATGGACCTTGGCTGCTGTCTGGTCTAGCCTTCGTGCATCTGTGTATTCATCGGCCAGACGAGCAGCTTCCGGTAAGGTAGCGGGTTTGCGGTCCCTAACCCACTCTCTGACTCCTGCAGGTAACCGATCAAAGCAGTGCTCCAACAAAAATACTTGCAGCACCTCTTCCCCAGTTACCGCTTGGCACCCTGCCATCCAGTGGGCTGCGGTGTGGTGTACCCTGCATGCCCACTCCACATAAGAATCGCCAGCCTGCTTGTTAGTGTCCCGGGATCGGCGCCGGTAAGCCTCAGAGATGACAGCGTATCTGGCCAAAAGGGCATCTTTTACTGCCCGGTAACTTGTAATTTCCTCCTCTGGGATGGCCCGAAAAGCCTCACTGGCCCGGCCGGATAATTTCCCAGAGAGGATAGTGACTCATTCCTCTGCGGGTATCTGGTGTAAGGCACACTGCCTTTCAAAATCGGCCAGGAACCCGTCAATCTCTCCCTCCGTTTCCACAAAATGTCTAAATGCAGCAAAAGGTACCTTTCTCCTTCCATTATTATTATGGGGTACCTCTGATGCTGCAGCTCCTCTTCCCTGGAGCGCCTGTTGTGCTGCTACTGCTGCTTGCACCTGGACCACAATATCTGCTGCAGGGTTGGGGCCAAGGTGTGCCAGCCTTATCTGGACTGCCCGGTTAAATTGTACCTCCTCGGGTGTTAAATCCAGTATGCCAGGCACATTAGCTCTCTCCGTTCCCTGTGCTGCATCCATCTCCAATAATATAGAAATAATCTCTCTCTTCTTGAGATTACTCGCTGATCGTCCTCTGCGTTCTAATATATCTTTAAGGGTAGCACGCCTTAATTCCTCATACTGCATTTCCACCCTGGGATTTGTAGCTGGCCTTCTGGGCGGTGGGATTCATCCCGTTGCTTGCCACCAATTGTTACGACACTCACCGCCAGGTAGATGAAGCCGCCGTTTAGTGAATAATCCCCTTTCTCCAGAAATGCAGTTTTTAATCCAGCCGATCGTCAAACTCCTTCCACAGCTAGCAATAAACGAAAGCGCTGTCCCAATAATAAATCCCTCCACAAACGAGACCAAGCTCCCTCTTGAAGGTCAAACAGTAATGTTTTATTGAGGGCTACCCACCCGTATTTATGCAGGTCCCCATCTGGTGGACACGCCGCTAGGGGACCAGAATGGAGACTGTGACACAGGACAGACATGCAGCACTACAGAGACAATACATCCCCACAATGCATCATGGTTTCCTCCTCTCTGCCCTGGAGACACCCGAGGAGTAATCCAATTATCTCTCAAGACAGAGAGAAATCACCAATACACATGTGGGGACAACAGAACAGAAATCACCATTTAAACATACAATGTCACAACCCTTTTCAATACACAGACATTTAACATCTCACAATGGCACGAATTGTACCAGGAGTTCAAGTTAGTTCGAGTCCTTTGTGAACAATGAGGCCATTTAGGTTAACTAGCAGCACACTCCTCTCCTGGGTGGCCGTCCGTTCGGTAGTTTCAATCGGTATTTGGGGAAACACACGAACAGGGGCCTACGGACAGGAAATCCAGCGAAATGAAGGCAAACAGACGAACCAGCAATATAGTTCTATACAGAAGGATCTGTCACACGGCTCCCCCCTTGTGGGACACTCCGGCAGACCCGGCTTGACCCTTTAGCGGGTCAACTTGGGGATGACTGGACTAGGAGGTAGCAAGAACGTTGGTTTGCCGGGACAATCCATCTGCATTCCCATTCTGCTTACCGGGTCGGTAGCTGATGGTGAAGTTATGCGGTTGTAAAGCTAAACTCCACTGCAGCAGTCTACCATTGTCTCCTGAGACCCAGTTAAGCCAGACAAGGGGATTGTGATCCGTCACAAGGGAAAATGCCTGTCCATACAAATAAGGGCTTAACTTTTTCAATGCCCAGACCAGGGCCAAGCATTCATTCTCCACTGCCGCATAACTCACTTCTCGGGGTAACAGCTTTCTACTGAGATATGCGACAGGGTGCTCTCCTCCATGTCTATTGTCAACAGTTCAGGCTGGAAGAGGTGGTGTAACGGTAATTGGGAACATTATTTTTTGCCAACCCTGGGTCCTCTTACTGTATAACTGTGTATGGGTATTTGGACAGGAGACCTTACCTAAGCATTGGGACCAGCAAAATCCATCCATTCATGGCAGCTGTTTACCCAATGACATAAGGACATTTTAGCAGGACAATGCACCATGCTACAAGGAATGTTTAGTCATGGATTGGATCCAGGAGCATGACAGTCACAGTCCCCAGATATTAATCCTATGGAGTATAAATGGGATAGAACAGGCTGCTCAGAGTACGTGAGTACATCCATATAATCTGCGGCAGCTTCAATAAGCTATCTTGCCTGCATGAGCCAATATTCTTGTAGAAGAATTTCAACACCTGGTGGGATCTACATCACGATAAATTGCTGCAATTCTGAAGGGCTAAGGGTGTCCAATACAAAACTAGTTGGGTATCTATAATAATTTGGCTATTCAGTGTAAGTAAAAATGTAAGCATTGCTAATTGGAGCCTTGCTCACAGGCAGGAGAGTGAGCATGAGCAATAAACTTCAGGTCGGGCAGCTGTTTAGCTGATATTCTTGGTGCCCACTTGTATAACTCGTATATAAGTGCCTTATAGAGTTCCTTACTAAAGTATCATTGTGATATGAGGAGCTATCAGGACAACCCCTGTTAATATGCCTAATTAGGCTTGGGGACCCGTTTATAATCCCGAATTATTGTAAGCCAATAACAAGCAGCAGTTGGAGGGCTAAATTACTCATCATGTAATACACATTTTCCCTGCAACAACTTCTATGGAAAAAAAGTAGCAGTGGGCCACATCTTGGCATTCCCAATTGGTATGTTGACGCAAGGCAACATGATTCCAGAAATGTATGTGACTGGAAATATATTCCATACCTCTTAAAGGGATAGTTTCTACAGCCTGTGCATGGATTTTTAGATAGCACATTCGGATGAATGCAAGAGTCACAGAAATATAATCAACAAATCTGCCATGTGCGAACAAACCTTTACTGGTCCAATTTGTCCTTGATCTTGCAAAAACATTTATCTCTGCTCCGGCTATTTCCATATTCCTGCTGATACCGCACTCTAGTCCGTGAGTGCTAATCCAGAGCAATGGCTACAGCTCTCCTCCATACCTTGCTCTAGGGGACATGACACGTCCATCCATGAGTGCTAGCAGCTACTGTCCACCAGCCTCTGTTCCAGTTTCCAGCTGTCTCACTGGCTCCTAGGATACTGATCTAGACACTAGGGGTGACATTTACTAAGGCCAGCGATTTAGATGCCGGTCTTAGTCCATGTTCACTGGTGCTTGATGTGCCTGCCTTTCCATAACTTAGGCGCTGGTCATGTGACTTACCTAAATCTACGTCAGCTCCCTTGCTGGTGTAGATTTAAGTCATTTTTCAAAGCAAAAACAGGAGTAGAAAATGATAAATGAGATGGGCCTGCTGACCTGCCCCCTTCCCTGCCCAAATCATGCCCCCTTTTTCCTCCACCTAGAAAAAGTGACGTGAGTGGGGAAAAGTCACAGATTCGGCTGCAAATGCCCTTTGTGACTGAATCTGCGACAAAAGTACGCCAAAAAGTGTTGTACTTTACATAATAAATGGGAAAAACTGTGTGCGAAGGTGTGACTTTGTCTAAAAGGTTCACTAGGAAGGACTCAAAAGGTCTGATTTATCATATTCTGGTGTGAAAAAGTCACAAAGTGCGTGTTTGCTCTTTTTTCAACACCTCTTGCGCAAAATGTTTTGAACAAGTGGCGTTTCTCCACCCGTTCCCAAAAAGGGGGCATGGCAATTGAGTGGGTGTGGCCAGCAGCCCTGCCTCATGTATCTTCTGTTACACCAGTTTTCTGGAGTAGAAGACTCCAGCTTACGTGCACTCTTGCGGTCCCGGCCACCAGAGACGCTTGCGTCTTTTCCTATAATGTGCAAGCGCGACAACTACTGCTGGACTGCAGGGTGGTCGTAACCCCTGGATAACAGCAGTGTATAATGGGATGGAAAAATGAATCGAGCCAGCAAAGGAAGCAATATGGAGAATCACAATACATTAGTAAATGGCTTGTATTAACTTTCTCTACATGATAAATGCCATTTGCTGAAGTGAGACAGCCCCTTTAAGAGTAGGTTTCAGGTCTTTGCACCCAGTTCTAGACCCTTCTGCCATCACGTTCCACATCAGAAAGGTCTGTGACATGCAACAACCCAGTTGACCATCAACATCTATTTATGCTGTCAACTACACCTCTTAATGAAACCTGTTTGCCTACCTTGTTTAATGTATTTTACTGATTTAAACTACGAGAAACACAAAATTACATATTTATAGCATCTGCATCGTCTAAGCAGAAATCAGTCCTACGAACAGAAAAGTCACAGCCTAAACTTTCTAATCATCACTCTCCAGGAAGTGTTCTATTTCACCCATCAAAGTGAGACTCCAAGCAGTGTCAAGGGACGCTGGATGATAAATAGGGTAAATGAATAAGCAGTGATTTACATCTGCATCATAAACAACTCGCCCACCTACTCAAATGAGATTCACTCCAACTAGTTTGTAATTACAGTTCTCTGTCACTAGATGAAATGGAAGAAAGGGATTATTAAATCCATGTAAGTGACTACATTAAGAAGGCTGGTCAACTGAATTGTACATGGCAGAACAACATATTAACATCCAGATCTCATTTCATGCACTACATGAGACTGCTGACAAGGACCTAGATGTTATTGGTACCATAGACTTTTTTGGCACGTCTATTTTTCACTGCCTACAAAAATTAATCTGTTTATACTCGAGTCTATTCCTTGGTATAACAATGATGAATTAGGCAATGAGACTAGATGACTTTCAAAATGCTGTTTATCTTGACAAAATAACAATAAATTCAATTAGATGCAGGTAGTGACACTGGATTCCACTAATTGCTTGGCAACTGATTAAAGATGCTAGTGGCTCTTTTGACAATTATAATGAAGAAATTTATAGCAACTGATTAATACCGTGCTAAGAAGATGTTCAGGAGCAATTTGCAGTCAAACATTTTTGATTTAAGATGCACTGCGCTGACAGAAGGTTCTTCAGAGTAGTCTTTTTTTATTACAATAAATTTGTAGGCATTTAGGCTGATGGTTAATATTTAATCTAGGCATTTCAGGAAAAAAAAGTCCGGAAAATGCAGGCTGGCTGAGAAGAATTTAGTATGCTGAAAATATTTCATTTCTATTGCTCTGCACAGAGTCACAGTTACTATGGGTAAATAAATTAAAATAAAAAAGCTGAATAAAATGTTCCTTTTACTGAAGCAGCCAATGTCCGCCTCTTGGCGGCAAAGGAAGAGAAACTCATTTTCTTCATTATTCTGGCAGTAGAGTGGATGATGATTAAAACTATTACCACTACAATCATTTTGAAATGGTGAAAGGAAAATGACAGGACCCAATGTGCAGGTATGAATTTAATACTTAAACATTCAGAATTCTAAGTAATGTGCCTTTTATAACTTCCATTTGTCATCTGGAATTTCTTAGTTGCATTTAGCATTGATCTCATTACCTATGCAGGTACGGCGCTGGTAATGTAGGAATCTTGGTGCTAACTAGGATTCCTGACACAAATTTATTAGCTAGAAAGTTTTCTCTCACCTCATGCATGACAGATGTTTTGACCTGTTTAAAATGGAGAACATGTAAAGTGAATAATTAAACTCCTTAAACCCTATGGAGATGCTAAGTAAACTCATTTATATTTCCATTTCAGGAATTCTGAAGGAGGAGAAGAGTATGCTTTATTATACTTATTTAGGAATGAAGCAAAGGGGCCATTTACTAGATGCACATAATCTACATATTATCTATATTTCACCTACATGTTTTTTCTTGTTAATCCATATTAAAGAAGAGTAATTACAGATTCAACAAATAAAAAATAAGCCCACGTAAACCTTCACCCCATAATCCATCCACAATAAATGGAGGAGAGGGGGAAAAAGAGAGGAGTGGAAAAACAGAACAAATATAAATGCTACAACTAAAATACTATATTGAAAATAACCCTCTGACCTCATCTGACACTATCCAGGGGTTTCAAGAATAGAAATTGTTTATATGACTTTTTTGGTAGAAATAACCTCCATGTGCCATCCACATTTTTTCACAGACCCATTGACTTCATGGGTCCATTGACCACGTTTTGCAGACCAGAATAGGATATGTTCTAAAATTTGCAGAACGTATATACGGATGCGGACATCACAAATCTCTTTATTGTCATCAGTAAAGAGATTTGGTCTACAGGAGTCCACAAAAAGTAGATTTGTAAGAGGAGCAAGGGTGACTTTAAGTCAATGGATTCACCAAAAAATGCAGATGGCACACAAATGGTGCCAAAGCAGATACGGTCATGTGCATGAGGCCTAAACCAAATTACTCTTTCTTCCAAAGATATTCAAGTTTGTATGAAGACTTCCACTGTAATAGTTTGATTGAAATAGAGTTGCTCTTTAATAAAACTGTAAATAATTAGATTGTGACCAATAAGTGAAAGAAGACAATAAATGAAAAGCTAGCCAAAATAATAAAATACTAAAAAACAAATACATGAGCTTTGTGTGGTTGTAGACCTCATCTGCATTAATGGTGGAGAGCTACAAGATATAGAAGATACAACCACAGTTATAACGTACATACAATATGTATAGCAGTGATTCAGAAGCTTTTTGCCATGGGGCATCACCTTAAATGTGTTTCTACTCCTGGGGAACCCCTATTTCCATAACTAACCCAAAGATAAAGCATTCAGGTAGGTCAAATTATAATTCTTGTCTATCTCTATATTATAGTTGACATATATTGATCAAGCTGGGTTATTGTAAAAGTGATAGCATCTGCTACTTTGTATCCTGGAGAAACCCTAACAAAGTTTCATGGAACTTCATGGAAAACCATATGTATGTATGAAAAAAATCTATGGGGATCATCTTAGGATGCATGAATTTAGGAATCAGAGAAACTGGAGCAAATTGTTTCAAAATGACCAAGTTGCACTTGGCATAACATATTTGGCTGATTTCCCTAGGCATGTCCTTCTTTTGCCACCATATGACTGGCATGCATATACACCAATACTAAATGTGGACACATAGTGCATGTTATCAATACATTTTTTCTTGACACCTTTTATGCAACATAATTAGTGTAGAAAATGTATTAATGTATTTGCCAAGTATCCATTTTTGACATTCTTAGTAAATCTTCCCTCATGGGTGCACAGAATGTCATATGTAGAAAAGGATCTTTCCAGGAATCTGTATAGAAACATTCAGTAAGGGTGTAATTAAAAAGTGATACATGTCCCAAGCTAGTGAAGCAAAACTTAAATGATCATTTCCTATACAGATGAAGCAGTGAAATACCTGTTAGGTAATGGATGATGAGTGTAGCACTCAATAATAAAGCTTAAAATTAGCAGAGCCTTCATTTTCAACCCTTCTGATGGATTTTAAGCTCAATAAATGTGGGTCCTATATTTATACTCAATGTTCTTTGTTATAGCCAAGTAACTGCTAAAATATTCAGTACCTTCCAACAAAAGCAATGATTAATGACACGTTATACCCTTGAGTACTTTCACAATTGATAGATGTAGCAGTGGCCTGGGTTCAAATATTAAAGCCTTTTGGCAATAGACCTTTAGCAAATGTAGCATGAAAATATAATTCCTTGGTTGTGGACGTGATTCTATGTTATTTCCACTTGCATTCTTAGTGAGGTTATTCAAAATTGCCCGCTAACCATTATGGAACTGAATTGATTGCCAGCCAGTAACTAGTGTGATGCTATTAAATTTCCTTCTAAAATGCATGAAAGTGCATCAGGTTACATACTATAATTTTAATATAGTAAAAGACCACTTTTTATATATATAAAAAAATATATTTTTCTATATTAGAGAAAACTGAAAACACTGTTAAAGTTAAATTGTACACTCTCTTTTCAGCATGAGGTCAGCTTTGATGATACTGCCGTGCGAGCTACAGTGGCAAGCAAAAGTTTGGGCACCCCTTATTGTTACTGTGAACATTAAAGCAAGTTGAAGATGAAGTTATCTCCAAAAGGCGTAAAGTTAAAGGGGTTGTCCGTTTTTTACTTCTGATGACCTATCATCAGGATAGGTCATCAATATCAAATCGGCGGGGGTCGACTCCCAGTAAATCTGAAAGACAAATCAACTTGACTTGCAGGTTGACTGCAAAAGACCTTCAGGAAGATTTAGCAGACTCTGGAGTTGTAGTACAATGTTCTATTGTTCAGTGACACCTGTACAAATATGGTCTTCATGGAAAAGTCATCCTGCATCCCCACTACAACATGCAGCATCAAAAGTTTGCAAAAGAACATCTAAACAAGCCTGAGAACCAGTGAGGTTAAAATAGAACTCTTTGGCCACAATGAGCAAAGGTATATTTAAAGATAAAAAGGGCACAGAATTTTATGAAAATAACTCCCCCCCCCCCCCCCCCCCCTCCAACCATTAAGCATGAGGATGGATCTATCATGCTTTAAGGTTGTGTTGCAGCCAATGGCTTGGGGAACATTTCACAGGTAGAGGGAAAGACCTCAAAAGAGCAGTGTATGCAAGACGGCCCAGGAATCCCACAGAACTGGAAGACTTTTGCAAGGGAGAATAGAAGAAAATCCCTCAAACAAGAATTAAATAGTGTTGATCACAAATATTTGAATTTCGAATTTTTATCGCGAATATAGGTAATACGAAAATTCGCGAATATTTAGAGTATAGTGATACATGATTCCTCCCTTCTTCTTGCTTGTGGGCCCACAAGCAAGAAGCAGAGAGGAATCATGACTTTAAATGGGAAAAATTATGAATATTCTAAAAAACAAATATATAGCACTATATCGAATATATTTGTTTTTTCGAATATTTGTAATATTCTAAAACAAGAATATATAGCAATATAGCGAATATTCGAAAAAAACGAATATAGAGCAATTTAGCTAATATAGTGCTATAATCTTCTTTGTCTAATAGTTGTAATTTTTTTCTCATCTGAAGTTCAGATTGGAAAAAAATGACAACTATAAAAAAAAAGATTATAGCACTATATTAGCTAAATTGCTCTACATTAATTTTTTCGAATATTCGCTGTATTGCTATATATTCTTGTTTTAGAATATTACGAATAGTCGAAAAAACTAATATATTCAATATAGTGCTATGACTCGTTGGCCCACAAGCAAGAAGCAGGGAGGAATCATGTTTTTGCTCGGCAATTGAAAAATTTGCAATAAAAATTTGCATTTACGAAAATTCGCATTACCTTGTTGATTTTTCGAGCAAAAAAATCGTAGAATATAATGAAAATTCGAATTCGCGATTATTCGCCGAATATTCTACAAAATATTCGCGAAATATCGTGAATTCGAATATGACCCCTGCCGCTCATCACTAGAATTAAAAGACTCTTGGCTGGTACTTGGTAAATAGAGTACTTGGTAAATAGAGTACTACGAGGTACTAACCATGCAGAGTGCCCAAAAGTTTGCTCCAAGCCTATTTTGCTTTTTTGTTATTTAAAAAATGTAAAAGATGAAAATAAAAACTTGTTTTTGCTTAAAATACAAAGACAATGTGTCTTCTTTAATCACCTCAGCTCCCCTAGCTTAAACCCCCTTAATGACCAGGCCACTTATTACAATTCTGCACTATACTACTTTCACCATTTATTGCTAGGTCATGCAACTTATCACCCAAATGAATTTTACCTCCTTTTCTTCTCACTAATAGAGCTTTCATTTGGTGGTATTTCATTGCTGCTGACATTTTTACTTTTTTTGTTATTAATCGAATTTAATGAAATTTTTGCAAAAAAATGAAATTTTTTACTTTCTGTTGTAATTTTTTTTTAAAAAACGACATCCATATATAAATTTTTCTCTAAATTTATTGTTTTACATGTCTTTGATAAAAAAAAAATGTTCGGGTAAAAGTTATAGCGTTTACAAACTATGGTACAAAAATGTGAATTTCCACTTTTTGAAGCAGCTCTGACTTTCTGAGCACCTGTCATGTTTCCTGAGGTTCTACAATGCCCAGACAGTAGAAAACCCCCACAAATAACCCCATTTCGGAAAGTAGACACCCTAAGGTATTCGCTGATGGGCATAGGGAGTTCATAGAACTTTTTATTTTTTGTCACAAGTTAGCGGAAAATGATGATTTTTTTTCATACAAAGTCTCATATTCCACTAACTTGTGACAAAAAATAAAAACTTCCATGAACTCACTATGCCCATCATGAAATACCTTGGGGTGTCTTCTTTCCAAAATGGGGTCATTTGTGGGGTAGTTATACTGCCCTGGCATTTTAGGGGCCCTAATGTGTGGGAAGTAGTTTGAAATCAAAATGTGTAAAAAATGCCCTGTGAAATCCTGAAGGTGCTCTTTGGAATTTGGGCCCCTTTGCCCACCTAGGCTGCAAAAAAGTGTCACACATCTGGTATTGCCGTACTCAGGAGAAGTTGGGCAATGTGTTTTGGGGTGTCATTTTACATATACCCATGCTGGGTGAGATAAATATCTCAGTCAAATGCCAACTTTGTATAAAAAAAATGGGTAAAGTTGTCTTTTGCCAAGATATTTCTCTCACCCAGCATGGGTATATGTAAAAAGACACCCCAAAACACATTGCCCTACTTCTTCTGAGTACGGCAATACCAGATGTGTGACACTTTTTTGCAGCCTAGGTGGGCAAAGGGGCCCACATTCCAAAGAGCACCTTTAGGATTTCACAGGGCATTTTTTACACATTTTGATTTCAAACTACTTCTCACACATTAGGGCCCCTAAAATGCCGGGGCAGTATAACTACCCCACAAGTAACCCCATTTTGGAAAGAAGACACCCCAAGGTATTTTGTGATGGGCATAGTGAGTTCATGGAAGTTTTTATTTTTTGTCACAAGTGTCAGAAGGTGGTGTGTCCCCTCAGGATGGAACGGACCAGCCCTGAAGAGTCAGTTCAGGTCAGGTCTGTCTGATAAATTAAAGGATCTTCTGGTCAACTTCCAGAGACCTTAGAGGAGATGATGACCCTTGTTGTCCGACTTGACCGACGGGTTAGAGAGAGGCGACAGGAACAACAGTTCTCTTCCCAGATGGTGGTCCAGCCAGAGGCCTATCCCAGAGACAATGCTGAGGTCTCCACCGAGGAACCCATGCAGGTTGGCATGACCCAAGGGAATCTTTGCTGCAGACGTGGAGAATGCTTTTACTGTGGAGATCCTGACCATTGGATCAACCAGTGTCCTAAGAAGGTCCTCTCTGTCAAGTCTCCTAAGGCAAGGCAACCTAAAGACCAGGTACACCCTGAATTTTCTAAATGTAAGCTTTCGGTACCCATTACGATTTCTCTGGGAGTAGATAAATGGCCGGGTAAGGCCTTTATTGATTTTGGCTCAGCAGCTAGCTTTATTGACTCTGAGTATGCTGTAAGATTGGGTATTCCTATGTTTGCCTTACCAACTCCTATCCATGTCATGGCTATTGATGCTACTCCTCTTATTGGTGGTAAGGTGAGCTTATGTACCTCTGAGATTTCTCTAACCGTGGGTGTGTGCCACTCAGAGAGATGTTCGCTTCTAGTCCTGGAGAACCTACCGGCTGAGGTGGTACTAGGGTTGCCTTGGCTCCGACTACATAACCCCACTATAGATTGGTCCAATGGGGAGTTGGTGAGATGGGGGCCTAAGTGTGACTCGTGCTTGTCCGTGGTACAGGCTGGGGTCTCAGTAAAGTCTGATACTTTACCCACTGTTGTTAAAGAATATTCTGATGTATTCTCATCACCAACCCCGGAGGTTCTACCCCCCCATAGACCTTATGATTGTACCATAGAGCTAGTAGAGGGGGCCAAGTTTTTTAAAGGACGAATTTATAATCTTTCTATGCCCGAACGCAAGGCCATGGAAGATTATATTAAGGAGAGCCTTGGTAAAGGGCATATTAGACCTTTTGTCTCTCCTATGGGGGCGGGGTTTTTCTTCGTTAAGAAAAAAGATGGTGGTCTTAGGCCATGTATCGATTACCGGAGATTAAATAAAATCACTGTCCAGAATAGATACTCCCTCCCATTGATTCCAGATTTATTTAACCAGGTTCTGGGGGCAACCTGGTTTTCCAAAATTGACCTGAAAGGGGCATACAATCTAATCCGAATCAAGGAGGGAGACGAATGGAAGACGGCGTTCAATACTCCGGTAGGGCACTTTGAATATCAGGTGATGCCTTTTGGACTCAGCAATGCCCCAGCTGTGTTCCAAAACTTCATGAATGACATTCTTAGGGAGTTCTTAGGTAAATTTGTTATTGTCTATCTTGACGACATTTTGATATTCTCTCCTGACTTCGAATCCCATGTGTCTCATGTTAAACAAGTATTAGAGGTGTTGAGGGAGAATCAGCTATCCGCTAAACAAGAGAAATGTGTCTTTGGTGTACAGTAGATTCTGTTTCTAGGGCATGTTCTGACTCCTCACGCCTTCAAGATGGATCCTGGTAAGGTACTAGCAATTAAGGAATAGGTAAGACCTTCATCCTTAAAGGCCTTACAACGGTTCTTAGGTTTCGCCAATTACTATTGTAAATTTATTATGAATTTTTCCGTAATTGCTAAACCGTTGACCGACCTTACTAAGAAAGGGGCGGATTTGGAGAATTGGTCTACTGAGGCCATTTCTTCATTTGAAAAATTAAAAAAAGCATTCAGTAGTGCTCCCATTCTGATCCAGCCTGATCAGGAGAAACCTTTTATTGTGGAGGTGGATGCGTCCGAGGACGGCGCAGGAGCAGTACTTTCACAAGGTCCTGCTAGCCTCACTAATCTGAGACCATGTGCCTTCTTCTCCAGGAAATTCTCTCCCACGGAGAGAAACTACGACATAGGGAATAGGGAGCTGCTGGCCATTAAATGGGCATTTGAGGAGTGGAGGCTGTCACGAGTTGGCGGTCCCAGGAGAGACCACCGCGTCATCAAGCAATAAATGGAAATCAGGTACAGACACATAAGAGTTTATTGCACAAACAGAAACATGGAAAGCAGCACAGATAAAACATGAGCTCTATGTACCGTCAGCACAGTGGGAGAAAACCCCCACTGCGCCACTGTCTAGTAATACTCCAGAGGGGCGTAACTAAGCAACTCCTGGTTTTCACTAGAGCCCTAGATGGTAGGGTTAGACTTAGCTGCAGGAAGTTGCCAGGGTCCACTCTGGAGCGTGACCTAGACAGTGACAGCAGGAGCGAATGGACAACAGGTACCAGAAGGTACCGACGGCACATAGGCAAACATAACAGACAGGTAAATACAAAACAGGGCAAATAATAACACAAGCAGGAGTTCATGCAAGGGAGCAGGAGTGGCAATGAGCAGAGAAGGACTTGCTCCACCAGTAGTAAACTGCATGGCCTTGTCATGCCACTCTGCTGCAAAGGCTTGCTGAACACAGACATCAGAATAAACACAAAGTAACTAAAACATAACTGGCAGAACAGAAAGACAGGAAAAAGGACGCAAATGAACAAGTAGGGAAACTCACAGAGCACAGACAGACAGACACAGATCCCATGGGTCAGCAGCATGGGAGAGAGTACAAACCAGGAGCAGGACAGACAACACACACCAGGAGAGCTGACCCAGAACTGAGGAAACCTCAGCCTTATATACAGGTTCCATGGGTGCAGCAGAGAGACCACACCCATGGAGCAGACAGAGGATTAACTCCTAATAGGAATACAGGGGAGTTAACCCATACAGAACCACAAATAATACAGAGGAACGGAACTTCAGCGAGGAGCACCGAATGAGCAAGAACGGAAGGTCACAGCCAGAGATAATGGCTGTGACACTCCCACCCCTCAAAGCCCCCCCCCCTCTCCTCCCGAACAGAAAGGGGAAGAAGTGGGGCAACAAACCAAACAGAACCAGGCAAGGGGACAGAAATCAAAGGGGTCACGAGGTACAAGGGCAGGAACACATACGACGACCGCAACCAGCCCAACCCCTGAAAACCAGCCTACACGGAGGGTCCGCAGCCAGTACGCCAGGGGAAGATAGCCAGCCAACACGGCATACACGTCAAGTGAACCGCACCAAGAAGTTACCTCCCCCTCCACTCTCCCTCTGGAGAATGACATGTCTGCCAAGAACTAATTGGCCAGACATGCAGACACCCCCTTCCGGAGGATTGGGACCAGGAACAGGAACCAGATAGGAAAACAAAGAAAATCAGAATCAAAGGGGTACAGAGGTACACAAGCAGAACACATAAGACAACCGCAGCCAGCACGCAGCCCCTAGCAACCAGCCTACACGGTAAACGCAGCCAGTACGCCAAGAGGAATGCAGCCAGCCTACACGGCCACAAAAGTCATGGGGAACTGCAGTGTGCTAACACCTCCCCCTCCACTCTCCCTCCAGAGAATGGCATGTCTGCCAAGAACTGATTGGTCAGACATGCTGACACCCCCTTCCGGAGGCTTGGGACCAGGAACAGGAACCAGACAGGAATACAAAGAAAATCTGAATCAAAGGGGTACTGAGGTACACAAGCAGAACACATAAGACGACCGCAGCCAGCACGCAGCCCCTAGCAACCAGCCTACACGGTAAACGCAGCCAGTACGCCAAGAGGAATGCAGCCAGCCTACACGGCCACAAAAGTCATGGTGAACTGCAGTGTGCTAACACCTCCTCCTCCACTCTCCCTCTGGAGAATGGCATGTCTGCCAAGAACTAATTGGTCAGACATGCTGACACCCCCTTCCGGAGGCCTAGGAGCAGATACCTGCGCCGATAACGGAAAACATGGCCGTAGGCAGAACTGCAAGCTTAAAAGGTTAAACCGGACGTCACCCCTGGCAACCAGAATACACGGAGAACACCGCAGCCAGTACACCAAGGCAACCAAATCCGATACCTAAGGGCAGCAAACAGAGGGAAATACAGAAAGCACACACACCACAGATAAGCAGAAAACAGAACAAAAAAAAACTCTGTGAAAGTTCACTTGTTCATTCTGTCACGAGTTGGCGGTCCCAGGAGAGACCACCGCGTCATCAAGCAATAAACGGAAATCAGGTACAGACACATAAGAGTTTATTGCACAAACAGAAACATGGAAAGCAGCACAGATAAAACATGAGCTCTATGTACCGTCAGCACAGTGGGAGAAAACCCCCACTGCGCCACTGTCTAGTAATACTCCAGAGGGGCATAACTAAGCAACTCCTGGTTTTCACTAGAGCCCTAGATGGTAGGGTTAGACTTAGCCGCAGGAAGTTGCCAGGGTCCACTCTGGAGCGTGACCTAGACAGTGACAGCAGGAGCGAATGGACAACAGGTACCAGAAGGTACCGACGGCACATAGGCAAACATAACAGACAGGTAAATACAAAACAGGGCAAATAATAACACAAGCAGGAGTTCATGCAAGGGAGCAGGAGTGGCAATGAGCAGAGAAGGACTTGCTCCACCAGTAGTAAACTGCATGGCCTTGTCATGCCACTCTGCTGCAAAGGCTTGCTGAACACAGACATCAGAATAAACACAAAGTAACTAAAACATAACTGGCAGAACAGAAAGACAGGAAAAAGGACGCAAATGAACAAGTAGGGAAACTCACAGAGCACAGACAGACAGACACAGATCCCATGGGTCAGCAGCATGGGAGAGAGTACAAACCAGGAGCAGGACAGACAACACACACCAGGAGAGCTGACCCAGAACTGAGGAAACCTCAGCCTTATATACAGGTTCCATGGGTGCAGCAGAGAGACCACACCCATGGAGCAGACAGAGGATTAACTCCTAATAGGAATACAGGGGAGTTAACCCATACAGAACCACAAATAATACAGAGGAACGGAACTTCAGCGAGGAGCACCGAATGAGCAAGAACGGAAGGTCACAGCCAAAGATAATGGTTGTGACAGAGGCATTTTCTGGAGGGGGCAAGGCATTGTGTAAACTGTTGTCACTGACCATAAAAACCTTATGTTTCTCGAGTCTGCTAAGAGGTTGAATCCCCGTCAAGCCAGATGGGCTCTGTTTTTTACTCGTTTTGATTTTTCCATCACGTTCAGGCCGGGAAGTAAAAATGTGAAGGCAGACGCATTATCTCGGAGCTTCCAGGCTTTTCAACCTACTGAGGTACCACCTGAATCCATCCCACCAGCAAAAATCTTCTTAGCAGCTCTTACCCAGGATATATCGGCTCGCATTAGGTCTGAACAACATCTGGCACCGGTATCCACCCCAACAGATAAGTTGTTTGTTCCCGTACAATTTCGTCTCCAGCTGTTGGGTGAGTGTCACGATTCTGCCTTTTGTGGACATCCGGGTGTTGAGGGCACTAAGGATCTGGTTTCTAGATCTTATTGGTGGCCCACTCTAACTAGGGATGTCAAATCCTACGTGTCAGCCTGTGAGGTTTGTGCCAGGTCCAAGACACCTAGGACTCGCCCTGCTGGTAACCTACGACCCCTACCCATTCCCAGTAGACCCTGGTCCCATATCTCGATGGACTTTATAACTGACCTACCGCCGGCGGAGGGTAAGACTGTAGTTTGGGTAGTGGTCGATAGGTTTAGCAAGATGATCCATTTCATTCCCCTGTCTAAACTCCCGAATGCCAAAACCCTGGCGTCTATTTTTGTGAAAGAAATTGCTCGATTGCATGGTATCCCGGAAAATATTGTCTCTGACAGGGTTGTGCAGTTTGTGTCCAAATTCTGGAGGGCCTTCTGTCAAAAATGTAAAATTCCATTGTCTTTTTCCTCTGCCTACCACCCTGAGAGTAATGGGCAGACTGAACGCCTTAATCAGTCTGTCGAACAATTCTTGAGGTCGTATGTTGCTGATGACCAGCAATTATGGGTGAAATTTCTTCCATTGGCTGAGTTTGCTTTGAATAACCGTGTCAATTCTTCTGCTGGGGTTTCACCTTTCTTTTGTAACCATGGTTTCCATCCCCGTTTTCATTCTGGGTCATCCGTCTCCTCCTCTAACCCTGAGGCGGATAGGCTCTCCTCTGAACTGTGCACAGTTTGGGCCCGGGTTCAATCGAACTTAAAAAAGGCTCAAAGTTCTCAGAAACTCAAGGCCGATAGGAGACGTTCAAGGGGGGTGAATTTTCAGGTTGGGGATAAGGTATGGTTGTCCTCCAAGAATCTCTCTCTTAAGGTAGATTCTAAAAAGTTTGCTCCTCGTTTTGTTGGACCATATAAGATCACGGAGGTGATTAACCCGGTATCATTTAGGTTGGAGCTGCCTGAGTTATTCCACATTCATAATGTGTTCAATAAGTCTCTACTTAAAAAATATTTTGAACCGGTAGTACCATCAAAAGCCTCGCGGTGGCCCCTCGTAAAAGGGGGGGGTACTGTAACGGGGTTCCGAAGGTGCACTCGGTCCCCCATTACCCGCAGACCTGTTGCTTAGCTTTGGGAATGAGGATCAGTGTTTGACCTCATTCCCAGGGCGGCTTTACTAGCTGGGTGGCTCCCTGCTCCTAGTCTGCCTTGAGCGCCGAGCTGATCACTCGGTGCTCGACTGGTTGGTCTGTCGGTCATGTGACGCTGGCCGCGTCACATGACCCTCACTCCCCACTATAAATACAGGCAGCCTGCTGGTCACAGGTTGCCTGTTAATTTAGGTTCCACCTGTGATTTGGTCTTTCCTGGCGTACTTACCTCCTGCTGAATTCCTGACGATCCTCTGCCTGCTCCTTGTGTACTTTGCTGCTATCCTGGTATTCTGACCCCGGCCTCCTCCTGACGTTCCTCTGCCGACTCCTTTGGTACTTCACGTCTCTCCTGGTATTTATAACCCCGGCTTCTCCTGACAATTCTCTGCTTGCTCCATTTGTACTTTGTAGCTTTCCTGGTATTGACTCGGTCCGTTCACGTCTTGTTGTTTGTCTGTCTGTCATCCCTGCACTTATTCCAAGTTAGGGATTGCCGTCCAGTTGTCCCCTGTCAAGATTTTTATCTCACCCAGCATGGGTATATGTAAAATGACACCCCAAAACACATTGCCCAACTTCTCCTGAGTACGGCGATACCAGATGTGTGACACTTTTTTGCAGCCTAGATGCGCAAAGGGGCCCAAATTCCTTTTAGGAGGGCATTTTTAGACATTTGGATCCCAGACTTCTTCTCACGCTTTAGGGCCTCTAAAATGCCAGGGCAGTATAAATACCCACATGTGACCCCATTTTGGAAATAAAACACCCCAAGGTATTCAATGAGGGGCATGGCGAGTTCATAGAAATATTTTTTTTTTGGCACAAGTTAGCAGAAATTGTTTTTTTTTTTTTTTTTTCTCACAAAGTCTCCCTTTCCGCTAACTTGTGACAAAAAATAAAATTTTACATGAACTCGCCATGCCCTTCACAAAATACCTTGAGGTGTCTTCTTTCCAAATGTTTATTTACAATTGGTCAAAAGAGACCAGTGGTTGTCTCTAGGTTGACACGTGTGGTACTTATATTTAATAAATAACATTTATTTTTGCATCCCTAAAATAATTTCTACCTAGAACTGACTTATTAAAATTTTCAGCTGCGTTTGTACTGCCGCTTTAAAAGGCCTGATGTTGCAATGTGGCTGGCTGGATCTCTGCTCTACACTGTACAGTGCCAGATTGGCTCATCTGTTTCCACACGGCTCAGGCCGTGTATAGTAAGGTGCCTTCTGTTATATCACAGTCTGCTGCCCTAAGATCGGTGTTTGCAGTTCCTGGCTCTCTCTACTTGCTCATATCCATTGCTAGGCTATCGCTGAACAAACGCTGGCTGGCTAAAACACTAAGATCACAGTCTGCCACCCGACATGTTTCGCCAGAGATCTGGCGTCTTCAGGGGTTTGGGCAGTAACTGTGAAGGGGGCGGGACCCATCCTTTATAACCTACCTCTCGCTGCAACTAACTAATGTGTGATACTTTTGTTGCTATCTCTGTAATCTCAGCCTATCTAAAACTACTTCATAGGACCTTCAACTTCAGAGGTACCTCCCACAGGCTCAGTCATCCAATGGGTGCCGTCTCTACTGTTGTGCTTGCGTTCACACTTAGTAACATACTCGATACACAAGTGGTATTGCGCATGTCAGGGGACTTCGTTTTCTTAGCGGTCACCGTTTTTGTCTCTCTGCGCATGCGTTAATAGTTAATGTGCGGTGTCTCACTCCTTGGGGTGTGTTCTTTCCAAAATGGGGTCACATGTGGGGTATTTATACTGCCCTGGCATTTTAGGGGCCCTAAAGCGTGAGAAAAAGTCTGGAATATAAATGTCTAAAAATTTTTACGCATTTGGATTCTGTGAGGGGTATGGTGAGTTCATGTGAGATTTTATTTTTTGTCACAAGTTAGTGGAATATGAGACTTTGTAAGAAAAAACTAAAAAACTAAAAATAAAAAAATATCAATTTCCGCTAACTTGTGCCAAAAAAATGTCTGAATGGAGCCTTACAGGGGAGTGATCAATGACAGGGGGGTGAGCAGGGAGTCTATATGGGGTGATCACCCCCCTGTCATTGATCACCCCCCTGTAAGGCTCCATTCGGATGTCCGTGTGTGTTTTGCGGATCCGATCCATGTATCCCTGGATCCGTAAAACACATACGGACATCTGAATGGAGCCTTACAGGGGGGTGATCAATGACAGGGGGGTGATCAGGGAGTCTATATGGGGTGATCACCCCCCTGTCATTGATCACCCCCCTGTAAGGCTCCATTCGGATGTCCGTGTGTGTTTTGCGGATCCGATCCATGTATCCCTGGATCCGTAAAACACATACGGACATCTGAATGGAGCCTTACAGGGGGGTGATCAATGACAGGGGGTGATCAATGACAGGGGGGTGATCAGGGAGTCTATTTGGGGTGATCACCCCCCTGTCATTGATCACCCCCCTGTAAGGCTCCATTCAGACGTCCGTAAGTGTTTTGCGGATCCGATCCATGTATCCCTGGATCCGTAAAACACATACGGACATCTGAATGGAGCCTTACAGGGGGGTGATCAATGACAGGGGGGGGATCAATGACAGGGGGGTGATCAGGGAGTCTATATGGGGTGATCAGGTGTTAATAAGGGGTTAATAAGTGACAGGGGGGGTATAGTATAGTGTGGTGCTTGGTGCTACTTATTACAGAGCTGCCTGTGTCCTCTGGTGGTCGATCCAAGCAAAAGGGACCACCAGAGGACCAGGTAGCAGGTATATTAGACGCTGTTATCAAAACAGCGTCTAATATACCTGTTAGGGGTTAAAAAAATCGCATCTACAGCCTGCCATCGAACGATCGCCGCTGGCAGGCTGTAGATCCACTCGCTTACCTGCAGTTCCTGTGAACGCGCGCGCCTGTGTGCGCGCGTTCACAGGAAATCTCACGTCTCCCGAGATGACGCACGGATGCGTCCAGGAGGAATGAATCGACCGCCGCCAGGACGCATCCGTGCGTTAGGCGGTCGGTAAGCAGTTAACTTTATGCCTTTTGGAGAGCATTTCATCTTCAACTTCCTTAAAGGGGTTGTCCGAGTTATATAACAAAAAGAAAGCACTGTAAATCTGATTATCTACAATATATACATACACTGTTCTGGACTTTTGTTAACATGCAGTAGCAAAGCTGTGGGGAGTGTAACAACAATCTCTGAGGGTTTCCTTATGCATATTTGTGGGTGTCAACAAATGCTGCCTTTTCCCTCTCCCTGCTCTGCAAAGGGAGTGAATAAAAGTGCTACCCTGTCTGCAGTCTGACTGCTTGGATACTGGTGTTGTATGTGTGGGACTACAAGTCCCATCTTTACATTACAATGACATTGCTGATACACACAGGATTTTCCCCCTACCCTCTCTTGTGCAATGCTCTGCAGACTCCTCTTCATAGCCAGCAGAAGAGTACTGAGGAGAGAACTCCTCCGGTCTTTATCAGCTCTGTATTGCAGGGCGAAGAGGGAGGGAATATCCTGTGCACAGTATTTATCTCCTCAGTGCCTGGAGAGGAGGAATCCCTGTAGCTTCTCAGTACTTGAGGCAGAGCCTCCTACCCAGTGGCGTACCGCCCATAGAGGCAGACCACGCCATTGCTATAGGGCCCGCGGCACTGGGGGTCCCGGAGCGCAGAGAAGGCCCCGCCCACACTATTTGGCCCCGCCCACTCATTGCAGGCGCCTATAGCGCTATGCAGCTGCTCTTATAAATATGAGCTAACTATTCTTGCGCAATCGCGCCGCCCCTCCCCTCACCCCCCCTCCGAGGCGCCGAAGTTTGACCAGATCCTGACCGCCGGCTAACCTTCTCCTGCCTGCTGATCCTGTCTGCTGCGGAATCAGACTCAGACAGGATCAAATCAGCCTGGCCAATCAGCACAAGGCAATTCTGCTGAGGCAGCTGCTGATTGGCCAGTGGCAGTGTGCTCAAGGGAGGCGGGAGAATTGGTTCGCCGGCCCGTCAGCTGTCGACAGTGTGCCTGAGACCTGAGAGAAGACGAAGAAGGAAGCAGAAGCACCCGTCCCTTCCTGTCCCTGGCTGGCCTGAAGAACGGTTCATCCGTCCAGTCCTGACTCCTTCCTGAAGGCTGCCGTGTCACTGCCTGGCTCTGGCTGCCTGAGAGACGCTACAGAGAGAGAGCAGACTCAGCACTGCAGAGACTCTAGGTATGATCGAGTCGATGTGTCTATTGTCTTGATAATGTCAGAATCAGATTTGACCTGACAGCCTGACAGGCCACTGCCAGGCAGCAAGAGAGAGGAGGGGTGGGGGGGGAGGGAGGGGGACAGCCAGGACAGGGTGGTGGGACATGCTTCAATCCCACTCCAGTGAGTCCTGTTGTCCTCTATGAGCCCCAAAATGCCCATGGGGGAGAAGTAGGAAGAAAGCACACTGTGTCCTGAGATTTTTTGGGGGGCATTAGGGGTGGGGGGGGGGGCTCATAGAGGACAGTGTGCTTTCCTCCTCCAAGGAGTTAAAGGGGTTTGGAGTAAGGGCTCTTTCACACTTGCGTTGTCCGGATCCGGCGTGTACTCCATTTGCCGGAAGTGCCCGCCGGATCCGTAACACCGCAAGTGAACTGAAAGCATTTGAAGACGGATCCGTCTTCAAAATGCGTTCAGTGTTACTATGGCACCCAGGACGCTATTAAAGTCCTGGCTGCCAGAGTAATAGTGGGGAGCGGGGGAGCAGTATACTTACAGTCCGTGCAGCTCCCGGGGCGCTCCAGAATGACGTCAGAGCGCCCCATGCGCATGGATGACGTGATCCATGCGACCTGACGTCATTCTGGAGCGCCCGGGGAGCCGCACGGACGGTAAGTATACTGCTCCCCCGCTCCCCACTACTACTAAAATACATGCACATTTTATACGTTACTGCAACAAAGTTGGTTAATAATAAAATAAAAATGTTTATCCCTAACAGTTTCTGTAGGTCATGTATAAATGTATTTAATGGGGGTGTGGCATGGGAGGAGCCAGGTCAGAGGGGCCATGGTGGGAGGGGGCGGGGGAAGTGGGAGGGGCCATGGTGGGTAGTGGGCGGGGTTAAGGGGCCCAATTCAGATTTTTGCTATGGGGCCCAGTGATTTCTATGTACGCCCCTGCTCCTACCCTGAGTCTGTGCTGCTTATGGTAGAAGAGATTAAACTTTCTTGAAGAATCCAGTGGGAGGGGAGACACAGGGCAGACAGCTTAGCTAGAAGATTGAGCAGTGCAGGGGATGTGGCTTGTTGCTCCAACCAACACAGCCTTCACAGTGACGTTCCATGCTCAGAGGCATACCTGCATCCTCCTGCTCCCTCAGGCGTTTGCACGGAACGTTATCAGAGCAGGCAAAGAAGCTGACATTACAGTCCATGTGACTCTCAGCTAACTAGGAGAACAGGGTCACTGTAGATGAAGTAAGTGAATTGAAAACCCCTTACATTTGCTTAGTTAGGAACATAAAGAACAAAAAACATAAAGAACAAAAAAATAACTTGGACAACCCCCTAATTTTGACCAGGGGTGCCCAAACTTTTGCACGCCACTATACTGTTAACCCTTTAGGTGTTCCACAAGAATTAATGGAAAATAGAGATACAATTTCAAAATTTCACTTTTTTGGCAGATTTTCCATTTTAATAATTTTTTTCCAGTTACAAAGCAAGGGTTAACAGCCAAACAAAACTCAATATTTATGGCCCTGATTCTGTAGTTTACAGAAACACCCAATATGTAATCGTAAACCGCTGTACGGGCACACGGCAGGGCGCAGAAGGAAAGGAATGCCATACGATTTTTGGAAGGCAGATTTTGCTGGACTGGTTTTTTGACACCATGTCCCATTTGAAGCCTCTGTGATGCACCCCTAGAGTAGAAACTCCAAAAAAGTGACCCCATTTTAGAAACTATGGGATAGGGTGGCAGTTTTGTTGGTACTAGTTTAGGGTACATATGATTTTTGGTTGCTCTAAATGACACTTTTTGTGAGGCAAGGTAACAAGAAATAGCTGTTTTGGCAACGTTTTTATTTTTTGTTATTTACAACATTCATCTGACAGGTTAGATAATGTGGTATTTTTAAAGACCAGGTTGTCACGGATGTGGGGATACCTAATATGTATACAATTTTTTTTAGTTATGTAAGTTTTACACAATGATTTCATTTTTGAAACAAAAAAATCATGTTTTAGTGTCTCCGTAGTCTGAGAGCCATAGTTTTTTTCAGTTTTTGGGCGATTATCTTGGGTAGAGTATGATTTTTGCGGGATGAGATGATGGTTTGATTGGCACTATTTTGGGGTGCGTATGACTTTTTGATCGCTTGCTATTACACTTTTTGTGATGTAAGATGACAAAAAATGGCTTTTTTTTACACCGTTTTTTTTTTTATTTTTTTTACGGTATTTACCTGAGGGGTTAGGTCATGTGATATTTTTATAGAACAGGTTATTATGGACGCGGTGATGCCTAATATGTATACTTTTTTAAATTTACTTAAGTTTTACACAATAACAGCGTTTTTAAAACAAAGAAAATGATGTTTTAGTGTCTCCATATTCTGAGCCATAGTTTTTTTTATTTTTTGGGCGATTGTCTCAGGTAGGGGCTAATTTTTTGCGGGATGAGGTGACGGTTAGATTGGTACTATTTTTGGATGCATACACCTTTTTGATCGCTTGCTGTTATACTTTTTGTGATGTAAGGTGCCAAAAAAATGGTTTATTTAGCAGTTTTTATTTTTAATTTTTTACGGTGTTTATCTTAGGGGTTAGGTCATGTGATATGTTTATAGAGCCGGTCGATACGGACGTGTCGATACCTAATATGTCTTTTTTTTTTCCTATTTTTTACCAATTTATTTTTACTTTATTTGGGGAAAATGACGTTTTTGTTTATTTTTACTTGAAACTTTACATTTTTGGGGGGGAAACTTTATTTTTTAAACTTTTTTTTTACTTTATTTTTTGTCTTACTTTGGGACTTCAACTTTTGGGGGTCTAATCCCCTTTACAATGCATTCCAATACTTCTGTATTGGCTGTATGAGTAATACAGTGTGTATTACTTATACAGCTTCCTGCCTGTGAGATCCAGGGGGCTGGATCTCACAGGCTCGTCACCGGAAAGCATCGCGCTGCCTTCCATGCCATCGGGTCCCTCTTACAGCCGCACGGGGACCCAATGGCTCCTCTGACCACCACCGCAACCACCCGTAAACGCCGCAAACTTATACATAAGTTACACCGCATACATAAGTTAACTAGGGTTTCTGGTTTGGAAATTAACCCTTCTAAATCTGAGGTCCTCCATTGTAACACCCCTTCCGAGGTCGCCCTGATGGAAAGAGAATTTGGTTTCCGCACCTGCACTAGCAAGCTATCCTATCTGGGAATATACATCACTTCACAACTGTCCAATATGTACAAAGTAAACTACATTCCCCTCTTTAGGGAGATTAGGTCTGACTTGGCTAAATGGGACCTTTATTATCTTGGCTAGGTAGAATTCATATCATTAAGATGGTGGTATTACCACTTCTGTTGTATCTATTTAGAACCTTACAAATCCAGGTTCCCTTAGCAGATCTACATCGGCTACATAGAGATCTCTCTTCTTTCATCTGGGCTCCTCGACGACCGAAGATTAAACTTGAAGTTATGTTTCTTCATAAACAAATGGGAGGGCTTTCAGTCCCCAATTTCATCAAATATTACAAAGCAGCTCGCTTAGCACTGCTTCTTTTAGTCCATGGTCAACTACGCCCTCCGATGTGGGTGGCCCTGGAGTCATACATGATTGCCCCATTTTCCTGGTCTGCATTAGAGATGTCCCGAACTATTCGCCGGCGAACATCGCTTGTTCGCGTTCGCCGCGGCGGGCGAACATATGCGATGTTCGGTCCGCCCCCTATACGTCATCATTGAGCAAATTTGACCCTGTACCTCACAGTCAGCAGACACATTCCAGCCAATCAGCAGCCTACCCTCCCTTCCAGACCCTCCCACCTCCTAGCAAAAAGCAAGGACAGCATCCATCTTAGATTCATTCGGAAGCTGCAGTCTTAGTGAGAGGAGGGACAGTGCAGCTGCTGCTGATTTAATAGGGAAATCGATAGCTAGGCCAGTGTATTCAGTGTCCACTCCAGTCCTGAAAGACTCATCTGATCTACTGTAAGGACAGCGTCCTGACAGCACCCCAAAAAGCCCTTTTTAGGGCTAGTACATCAGTCTGCTTTTTTTTCCCTCTGTAATCTAATTGCAGTTGCCTGCCAGCGTGTGTGTCAGGCCCACAGCGTATACTGTGCCCACTTGCCCAGTGCCACCACTCATATCTTGTGTCACAGTAGCTTGCATTTAAAAAAATTTAAAAACTTTTTTCACTGTAATATAATTGCAGTTGCCTGCAAGCGTGTGTGTCAGGCCTACAGCGTGTACTGTGACCACTACTGCCAGTGCCCAGTGCCACCACTCATATCTGGTGTCACAGTAGATTACATTTAAAAAAATATATATATATTTTTTGACTGTAATATAATTTCAGTTGCCTGCAAGCGTGTGTGTCAGGCCTACAGCATGTACTGTGCCAACTACTGCCAGTGCACAGTGCCACCACTCATATCGGGTGTCACAGTAGATTACATTTAAAAAAAAAAAAAAAAAATTGTTTGACTGTAATATAATTGCAGTTAGTTGCCTGCAAGCGTGTGTGTCAGGCCTACAGCGTGTACTGTGACAACTACTGCCAGTGCACAGTGACAACACTCATATCTGGTGTCACAGTAGATTACATTTAAAATTTTTTTTTTTTTTACTGTAATATAATTGCAGTTGCCTGCAAGCATGTGTGTCAGGCCTACAGCGTGTACTTTGCCCACTACTGCCAGTGCCCAGTTGCACCACTCATATCTGGTGTCACAGTAGCTTGCACGCATAGTACAATTAATAGAAAAAAAAAATGACAGGCAGAGGCAGGCCACCCCGCAGGGGCCGTTGTGGTTGTGGTGCTGTGATTTCCTTTGGCCCTAGAATAATGCCCAGTGTTCAGAGGCCACGTACCCTTAACTCGAAAAGTTCTGAGGACATAGTTAAATGGCTAACACAGGACACCCAATCTTTTACAGCTTTCGCTCGGAACCTTGACGCACCATCCTCCTCCAGCTCAGCTTCGGGCACCTCTCAAGTTACCACTCGCCCGCCTGCCGCCACCACCAACACTAGCACCACAGCTGCTTCACTTGATCTGTCAGAGGAGTTATTTACACATCAGTTGGAAGAAATGAGTGATGCGCAACCATTATTGCCAGAGGATGTAGATAACAGGGATATGTCTCAGTCAGGCAGCATTACACACATGGACGTACGGTGTGATGATGATGATGTTGTACCCGCTGCTGCTACCTTTGCTGAGTTGTCAGATACAAGTGAAGCGGTTGATGATGACGATGTGTCCGTGGATGTCACGTGGGTGCCCACTTGAAGAGAAGAAGAACAGGGGGAAAGTTCATATGGGGAGACAGAGAGGAGGAGGAGACGAGTTGGAAGCAGGGGGAGGTCGTCGCAAGGAGCTAGTGGCACAGTCAGACAGCATGTATCGGCACCCGGGGTCAGCCAGACAGCACGCCAATCAACGCATGCTGTTGCCACCACCAGAATGCCGTCATTGCAAAGCTCAGTAGTGTGGCATTTTTTTTGTGTGTCTGCCTCTGATAACAGTGATGCCATTTGCAACCTGTGCCAAAAGAAAGTCCAACACCCACTTAGGTACAACTGCTTTGCGAAGGCACATGATCTCAAATCACAAACGCCTATGGGATCAGCACATGATGAGTACAAGCAGCACACAAACTCAAAGCCACCATCCTCCTCCTGGTCCAGCATCTTCAGCCACGTCAACCACTGCTGTCCTCCTTGCCCCCTCTCAACCATCCGCCACTTCGCCTCTCGCCTTCAGCAGTTCCTGCTCATCTGCCCACAGTCAGGTGTCAAGGAAATGTTTGAGCGTAAGAAGCCAATGTCACAGAGTCACCCACTTGCCCGGCGTCTGACAGCTGGCTTGTCGGAACTCTTAGCCTGCCAGCTTTTACCATACAAGCTGGTGGAGTCTGAGGTCTTCAAAAAATTTTTAGCTATTGGGACACCGCAGTGGAAGGTACCCGGCCAAATTTTTTTTCACAAAAGGCAATCCCCAACCTGTACTCTATTGTGGAAAAGGAAGTCATGGCATGTCTGGCACACAGTGTTGGGGCAAGGGTCCATCTGACCACTGATACCTGGTCTGCAAAGCACGGTCAGGGCAAGTATATCACGTACACTGCGCATTGGGTAAACCTGCTGACGGCTGCCAAGCATGGAATGCGTGGCTCTGCAGAGGAGTGGGTGACACCGCCACGACTTGCAGGCAGGCCTGCTGCCACCTCCTCTACTCCATCCTCTTCGCTAACCTCCTCGGCTGAGTCCTCTTCTGCTGCTGCGTCTTGCTCCACATCAACTGCACCCCCCCAGCTCCCCAGAGGCTATTCCACATCCCGGATACGATAGTGTCAAGCCGTCTTTGGGTTGACTTGCCTGAAAGCAGAGAGTCACACCGGACCAGCACTCCTGTCCGCCCTGAACGCACAGGTGGATCAGTGGCTGACTCCGCACCAACTGGAGATCGGCAAAGTGGTGTGTGACAGCGGAAGCAATTTGTTGGCGGCATTGAATTTGGGCAAGTTGACACATGCTTTGTGCATAAGTACCCAGGCTTACAGGACGTCCTCAAGCAGGCCAGGAAGGTGTGTGGCCATTTCAGGCGTTCCTACACGGCCATGGCGCACTTTTCAGATATTCAGCGGCGAAACAACATGCCAGTGAGGCGCTTGATTTGCTACAGCTCGACACATTGGAATTCAACACTCCTAATGTTTGACTGCCTGCTCCAACAAGAAAAAGCCGTCAACGAGTATTTGTATGACCGGGGTGCTAGGAAAGCCTCTGCGGAGCTGGGTATTTTTTTGCCACGTTACTAGACGCTCATGCGCAATGCCTGTAGGCTCATGCGTCCTTTTGAGAAGGTGACAAACCTAGTCAGTCGCACCGAAGGCACCATCAGTGACATCATCCCATTTGTTTTCTTCCTGGAGTGTGCCCTGCGAAGAGTGCTGGATCAGGCCGTAGATGAGCGTGAAGAGGAAGAGAAAGAGTTGTGGTCGCCATCACCACCAGAAACAGCCTTATCAGCATCGCTTGCTGGACCTGCGGCAACGCTGGAAGAGGAGTCTGAGGAAGAGGAGTCAGAGGAGGAATGTGGCTTTGAGGAGGAGGAAGACCAACCACAGCAGGCATCCCAGGCTGCTCGTTGTCACCTATCTGGTACCCGTGGTGTTGTACGTGGCTGGGGGGAAGAACAGACCTTCAGTGAGATCAGTTAGGACGAGGAACGGGACATGAGTAGCTCGCCATCCAACCTTGTGCAAATGGGGTCTTTCATGCTGTCGTGCCTGTTGAGGGACCCTCGTATAAAAAGGCTGAAGGAGAACGACCTGTACTGGGTGGCCACGCTACTAGACCCCCGGTATAAGCAGAAAGTGCCTGAAATGTTACAGAATTACCGGAAGTCGGAAAGGATGCAGCAGTTCCAAAACAAGTTAAAAAGTATGCTTTACACAGCGTATAAGGGTGATGTCACAGCACAACGGGAATCTAACAGGGGAAGAGGTGAAAGTAATCCTCCTCCTACCATGACCACGCCGGCAAGGACAGGACGCTTTACAGACGTGTTGTTGAAGGAGGACATGCAGAGCTTTTTAAGTCCTACGCATCGCCACAGCCCTTCGGGGTCCACCCTCAGAGAACGACTCGACCGACAGGTAGCAGACTACTTAACTGCAGATATCGACACTCTGAGGAGCGATGAACCCCTTGACTACTGGGTGTGCAGACTTGACCTGTGACCTGAGCTATCCCAATTTTCGATAGAACTTCTGGCCTGCCCCGCTTCAAGTGTCCTGTCAGAAAGGACCTTCAGTGCAGCAGGAGGTATTGTCACTGAGAAGAGAAGTCGCCTAGGTTAAAAAAGTTTAGATTACCTCACCTTTATTAAGATGAATGAGGCATGGATCCCAAAATGTTTTAGTGCACTTTCTGCCTGGAAAACATCAATACCTAATTTTTCAGGCATGTGTACATGCCTAATTTTTCTGGCCTCTGGTGCTGCACTGTGGCTGCAAAAACAAAACAAAAAAAAAGGCACATACATGTGTCAATTCCCCTTCGTGATCGTTGCCTTGTTGTGGTGAAGGGGCTTGCGTATCACAATGAAGCGATCACCTCTATGAGTGTGTTGGCAATGGCAATGTTGGCACACCCCAGATGATAAGGTCGTTTCTTCATTGTGAACAGACCAAAAGTGATCGGCTGGATAATTTTGCATAGAAAAAACATTAATTTTCTTTGTGATCATCTAAGGTTGATCACTAAAGCCTACTAAGCCAACAATGGTCCCACACTGCAGAATCATTGTTTTCTGGGTCACTTAACTGTCACTGAACTACCTCAGCACGACCATAGGCTTTGAAAAACCACCATCGCCTGCAATCTGCCAAACGTGCGCACGAGCACAGTCATCACTACACCAAGATTGACGCATAGAGGAATAAAATTTATGTCATGAGTGTGTCAACTATTGACAACTCTTTGCGGTTGTCTAAACTCTATTCCATACACGTCCCCTGATAGGGGACGTAACAGCGATTAAACTGATAGGAATAGTACTACTTAACATACCACTCATATCTGGTAGCACAGTAAATTGCACGGCTCAAGTGCAGTGCCCCAAATTGGAAGTAAGAGGACCGACCAAGCATCTTTTTCCATCTCTCGGTTCCTAAAATCTATTCCATACACGTCCCCTGATATGAGACGTAACAGGGATTAGACTGATAGGAATAGTACTACTTAACATACCACTCATATTGAGATTGCACAGTACATTGCACGGCGCACGCGTAGTGCCCCAAATTGGAAGTAAGGGGACCGACCAAGCATCTTTTTCCATCTCCCAGTTCCTAAAATCTATTCCATACACCGGCCCCTGATAGGGGACAAAACAGAGAGTAAACTGGTAAGAACAGATTTTTTTTTAATTAAAAAAAAGAGGACAGCCTCTGCGGAGCTGGGTATTTTTTGGCCACGTTACTGAACGCTCATGCACAATGGCTGTAGGCTCATGTGTCCATTTGCGGAGGTGACAAACCTGGTCAGTCAAACCCAAGGCAACATCATCGACCTCTTCCCATATGGGTTTTTTCTGGAGCGTGCCCTGCGAAGAGTGCTGGATCAGGCCGTAGATGAGCATGAAGAGGAAGAGTTGTGGTCACCACCAGAAGCAGCCTTGTCGTCGTCGATTGCTGGACCTGCGGCAACGCAGAGAGAGGAGTCTGAAGAAGAGGAGTCAGAGGAGGAAGGTGGCTTTGAGGAGGTGGAAGACCAACCACAGCAGGCGTCCCAGGGGGCTTGTTGTCACCTTTCGGGGACCCTTGGTGTTGTACGTGGCTGGGTGGAGGAAGAGACCTTCAATGACGTCAGTGAGGACAAGGAATGGGACATGGCTAGCTTGGTATCCAACCTTGTGCAAATGGGGAGTTTGCGGTTGTGCAAATGGACTGTTTGCGGTTGTTTGGTCTGTCATAGTTTGGTCTGTCACTGTGAAGCGGGCGTAACCCTTACACTACCTGATCGATACAACATCATACCTGATGTTTTAAAGCAAGTTATTCCAAACAATTTAGGAATGTTAGGTGATTTATACCCTTTATGGATTAAAATCCGACTCTGCGTCAACTACGTAATTTTCCATGGGAGTTTTGCCATGGATCCCCCTCCGGCATGCCACAGTCCAGGTGTTAGTCCCCTTGAAACAACTTTTCCATCACTATTGTGGTCAGAAAGAGCCCCTGTGGGTTTTAAAATTCGCCTGCCTATTGAAGTCTATGGCGGTTCGCCTGCGAACATTTGCGGAAATTCGCGTTCGCCGTTCGCGAACGGAAAAATTTATGTTCACGACATCTCTAGTCTGCATTATTCTGGGATACAAATCCTCTCCCTACATACCTCAAATCTAAGGCCCTACTACCTTTTTATGCTATTCAACTTTCAGTCCGTTTATGGCAGGTCTCCAATTCAAACCCGCTCCTCTCACTCCTCTATTGGCTAACCCGGCCTTTCCACCCGGGATGGACTTGAGTGGTTTCTCACGGTGGTCCGTCAACTGTCTGACAAGACTACATGACTTTCTTATTGCTGGTAAACTACCATCTGCGGATCAGTTAAGATCTAAATATTCTATCCCTACCCGTGAAAGCTACAGACTGATTCAGATTTTGTCTTATTGGCGGACCATCGTGGGGACCCTCTCATCCATTTCCTGCTCTCCTCTTCAATGTTTCATATTATATTCTTTTGAAAGGGTAGGACTGGTATCTCTCCTCTATTGTTGGTTAAATACTCCATCCAGTGTTAACTAGCTGCCCTTTATGTCAAAGTGGGAGGAGGACATACATTGCTCAATCTCTATTGCTAAATGGCATGCATGTTGTTAGACTGTCACTAGGTGAAGTTGGTAAGTATCCCTGGTGGAAACTTCTCTTAAGGTCCTCCATAGGGCCTATTTAGTACCGACAGGTTACATCGTATCTATCCATCGGTTTCACCCCTTTGTTTTCGGGGATGCAATGCTATTGGATAAATGTACCATATATGGTGGGCATGCCCTGTAGCAAGCTCTTTTTTTAGTCAGTATTATGCGCAATCTTATCAAACAGTTTGCACACCACTTTTCATAAGACCTCATCGGTATGTCTCTTTGGAGATAAGCCTGTAAGCTTAAAATACGCCCCATTTAAATTGGCCCAATACTTCATGCTAGCGGCACATCGCGGCCAAATGGCGTTCCAACGCCCTTGGCCTTGCTGAGCTTGTGCAACGGATGGATAGAATGGCCATATATGAAAAAAATACAGCTACTATAGGAGATATGGTCGAATCTTACTTAAAACTCTGGTAGCTGTGGCTGCCCTCCTCCCACACTTCCCATAGGATACCCTACTTATCAATGTAACTTTGGTGAGAGGTTATTGGCTTCTCCTACAGTCTATTTCGGGTTGCCTGAGATACTCTATGTCTGCCACACCTGCCCTATACCTTTATCTGAGAACTCCACAGCTTTGCACTCATAAGGATACCATGTTTTTGTTCCTTTATGTATGTGAAACTTGTTTTTGGTTGTTAGATATTACGTCCATTGTACTATGTATCTGTCATTAACCACCTCCTGCGTGAGGTGCATTTATACGATACTGTTTCTGAAACTTTGCCTTATTTTGTGCCTTAATAAAACCGACTTTTTGAAACTAAAAGGATTGTCCATGACAACAATGTATCCTCTGGCCACAGAATAGGGGATAAGTGTCTGATTACCAGGGGACTGTCAGCTGAGGCCTCTGCTGATCACTAGATTGGGGAACCATGTTCCCTGTTTAAATCGAGTGGGAGAAATGCATATGTGTCTACTGCTGCATTCAACAATACAGCCGGAGATAGCCCAATAGAGGTGTCATAGTGCGGTTCACGGTGACGTTTTCCATGTAGGCTGGATGCATGCGCTCTTGTGTACGGGCTGCAGGCCAAAATACTGTGCAGGTTGGTTGCTTGGGGCTGCGTGCTGGCTGCGGTGTTCCTGGACTTGCCTGTGTATGTTGCTCTCCCCGTGTCTGCTGTGTCATGGGTTTGTTGTGCCATGGCGTACTGGCTGCGGGTGTAGCCGGTTGCCAGGGGCAACATCCTGTGCTTCTGCCTGTGTGTTTGCTGTGGATCTGTAGTCCGGTTCTGATGGGGTTAACTTCCCCTGATCTGTGCCTGGGTGTAGCTTTGCAGGTGCCTCGTTACCCAGCTATATAGTTCTGGGAGCTGTGGGTCAGTTTTGTCTGTGTCTGTCTAGGTGTAGCACCTTGCTCCTGTCTGGGAGTTCCATTTACCCTTCTGCGTGGTGTCACCTGGTTTTGCATTGTTGAGTTTGATGTCTTACCTCGTGTACCCGGTCAGTTTTGGTGTCTGCCTGTACCTGTTCTGGTGTTTTATGTGATGTCCTGATCTGTTCTGAACCTTCCCTGTATGTTATCATGTTCCTGGTCTGTTCTTGTTCACCTTGCAGTGCGTACCTGCATCTGATCGCCTAGCAGTGCGTAACTGCATCCGTTAGCCTGGCAGTGCTTAACTGTTTCTGTTCGTTGTCTGTCCGTTCCTGCCTTCGCAAGAGGGTCACTGGCTTCCCCGGAGGGGGAATGCCATCTCTGTGTGTATTTCTGGTCTGTTCTGTTCCGTTAGTCCTTTGCCTGGGATTTCTCTAGTCTGTACTCTCTCTGCTCTGTTCTTGTCTGTCCTGGTAGAGGTTTCACTAGCCTGGTTCCTTGCAGGTTGGGGCCAAGTGTACCGGGATCTTCCTGGAGGTGCGACCAGTGAGCCTCGGCCCAGTTCATACCCACTACCCGGAGCTCTGTGAAGAACGGGGCTCACTGGCTCTCTGCCCTCCGGGTTTTGCCTGTGGTTGTCCGGTGCACTTGGTCCCGTAGCTGCACTTGGTTCCGTTGTGTGCTACCACTTCTGCTGTCTACTTAAGGTCATATCCGACCAAGGACAACATCTGCATGGAGTTTGTATGTTCTCCCTGTGTTTGCGTGGGTTTCCTCCGGGTACTCCGGTTTCCTCCTACAATCCAAAGACATACTGATAGGGATCTTAGATTGTGAGCCCCATTGGGGACAGTTGGTTGCTAATGTCTGTAAAGCGCTGCGAAATATAGTAGCGCTATATAAGTGCATAAAATAAATAAAATAAATATCCTGTTCCTTGTATTAAAATTGTCATGTCCTTGGTCTGTTTGCCTTGTTCTACTCGCATGATGTCCCATAGGTCTGCCTCGGACCCCCGGCACGTGACAACAAGTGCCACTGCACCAGGAAAAACAGTGAACAGGACGCTGCCGTGCCTTCATTCTCAGGGTTGGTGATCATCCAAGAGGTTTTGGCACATCACTGCTAAATTACATCATTTTATAAATGGGAATAAACTTTTTAAAAAATATTTCTCCCAAATACCCAAGCCGCTCGTCCCCGTCACGGCCTGCTTTTTGCTACTCCCCTTGTTGCCGATGTTTTGATCCGAGTGACGGGAAGATGAAGTGGCAGCCGTGCAGTGGTCTAGAGCGACACGGACGCTGAGAGGCAGGTAAGTATAATGTATAAGAGGGGCCTGGGCATTGGGGGAGATATTTTAGACTTTGGATAACCCCTTTAAATATATTTGTCATTGACTATTATTGTAAAAACCAGTATGCCAATGTTCGCCTATAAAATGTATGCCAAAGTGATGCTATTGCTATACATTTGGCCCACAGAAAGGAAACGTAACAGGATACCTTTTAATCAAACATAGCCAATAAACACGGAGTGAATAAAATCTTATTGAGATCAGTGGATAGGGTGCAAATATTTCTTATTATGCCCATTTATGTTACATTATGACATTCTATTACTTTTGTACAGGATCAAAGTTAATAAATTGTTCAATACTTCTATATAGTGAAAGCTCCTGTGTGCAGGATGATGTGGTGTGAAGTCCAGTGATACAACTAATCTGAATCCTAATACCAGTGACCATGGGAACAAATCAACTTAACTCCTTGCACCTCAGGCAATGACATTTTATTGTGAAAGATTGTGACAGCAAAACGTATATCGTCGAGCACACCTTCAATGTCACACAAGGAGAAAAATATATAATAATGTGAACTGGATATTCCATTCCAGCCTGAAATGAACAATAAAAAGTCAGGACACAACAAGCTGGCATTTATAGTGCCTTTTACAGTCCATTTGTCGAACTCCAATCTGTAAAGCTCATAAACCTATACAGTATTTGGAGCTGTTGCTGTGTCTCTCTTCTAGTTTACTTCAATGCATCCAGCCAAGGCAGTAAAAATGGTAATGGAGTGTTATATTACAATGTATATGGTTAAAAGAGAAATTCAATATTCATATGAATAGATACCCTACAAGGAACATAGATGACATATAAGGCCAAGCTCACGCTACCACTAAGGGTAACTGCATAGGGGTGCAGATCAATGTTCAGAGGATCCACACAAATTTCTGTGCATTTCTACACCCAAACCGCACCAGATTTTGCAGATTTGATGTGCTTTTGCCTTCAAGAGAAAAAGGGTGAAATCCGCACCTAAAACTGCAAACATAATAAGTAACATAGTAACAGAGGGGGTCATTTATTAAGACCAGCATTTTTGACACCTCTCTTAATAACCCCTATAGCTGGCGGTGGATCCATCGTGGTTATGAAGATGCGCTGGCCTCTACATAACTTTGGCATATCCAGCACCAGTCTAAATGTAAGACATCTTCCTTGCTGTCTTAGGCCTCCTGCACACGAACGCAATACACGGGCACCGCTCTGTGTGCATTCCGCATCACGGATGCGGACCCATTCACTTCAATGGGTCCGCAAATCCAGAGATGCTGAATGGTGCTGAACGGAAGCACGGAACGGAACCCTACGGAAGGTGGGGGTTTCGTCCCGTACTTCCGTTCCGCAAAAAGATAGAACATGTCCTATCTTTTCGCGGAATGGCCGTATCGCGGACCCATTAAAGTGAATGGGTCCGCAATACGCTGCGGCTGCCCCACGGACGGTGTTCGTGCATTGTGGGCCGCAATTTGCGGGCCGCAGCACGACCACGGGGCGCACATGTTCGTGTGCAGGAGGCCTTACATTTAGACCATTTTCTACGCCTAAAACACGTCTTCGCTGCCAATGCCACGCCCACTTTTTTAGACCTGGTATGAGCGGAGAAAAGTCACGGATTGCGGTGCAAATAACCTTTGCGCCACAATCTGTGCCAGAAACATCTCTAATATACGCGTATTTCTGGATAGTAAATGACCCCCATGGTTTGTAAGGCTGAAAAAAGACATCCGTCTATCCAGTTCAGCCTGTTATCTGTAAGTTGATCCAGAGGAAGGCAAAAAAAAAACAAGACGTAGAAGACAATTTTCCTCATTTTAGGGGAAAAAATTTCCTTCCCGACTCCAATCAGACAGCCAATTGACAAGTTGCGGATTTCTAAATCCGCACAGCAGGTCAATTTCCGCATGGAAATTGTCAGTAAAGTGCACATGAGATTTGATTAATCTCATACACTATGCAGATACTGTACTACACTGTGCTTTTTCTGCACGAAAAGCTGCTCTGAAAAACTGCACCTATTCCGCAATGTCAGCAGGTACCCTAACGAGCAAGTAAATATCCGCACTTCTAAAGCATTTTATTCATAGGCTATAGTATGCATTCAATCTCCCCGATAGAGACTTAAAGGGGTTGTCCCATGCTGCCGTTTCCATGGCCAGGGGAGGCAGAGTTACAGAAATAGCAGAGTGGAAACAGCGTAGCTTGCTGTGCTATGCTGTTGATGCAATTTCCATCCCATCACTATCAAGATTAGTTAAAGCTTGCACCCATTATCTTAATGTTAAATTAGTTATTTTAGTAAACACTAGAATGGCATAACTTACTAGCTTGCAATACACTGGAATGGCATAACTTACTAGCTTGCGGTATACAGTATTTTGCACTATCGCTGTAGACCATCTCAGCGGAAAAGGAAGATAGTAAAAGGGATCCAGAGATGGGACATACAAAAAAAATAATAATACAGCAGTGTAGGATAGTTTGTGATTTTGGGGTCGCAGCAACGTGCGGGTGATTCTGTGACCCCAATCACTTCTGTTATGTTGTGAGGTTGCAGTTGTACAGTTATCTATAGTCCCAGTGCGATCCCAGGCTAAATGTCTATTATGGGGATACTCTCTGATGGACATGGACCTGTTTGAACAGCACATACTGGATTTTTCACCCTATAACATGCAGTTTCACGATTATGGAAGCGCTAATCAATGCAGGAGGAACTGGAAGCAGTGAATGCAGCACTCTCTGGGCTCTGTACTCAACACTTCCTGGTCTTCTCGTGCAGGCTCCTCACGTTGTGACCTGCGCACAGAGTGAGTACGTCAGCACGCTATGACCTCAAATTGTGAGAAGTCGGGATGTTAGGAGCGGCAACCGAAGTAGGGGAGGTAAGTTGATTTATTTTTTTTTTTATCTGCTCTGAGCATGGGGGTCTGAACTTAGGTCTGAAGGTTTTTTTTTTTCACACTGGTGGTCTGAGCTGAGGTCTGAATAGGGTCTTATTAAGGCCTCATGCACATGACCGTGGTGTGTTTTGCGGTCTGCAAATTGCGGATCCGCAAAACACGGATGGCGTCCGTGCGCATTCCGCAATTTGCGGAACGGCACGGACAGTCTTCAATATAAATTATTCTTATTTTCCTCCTCTAAAACCAAGGCGTGTCATAGGGCGAAAAATACGGTAAGTTTTAAGACTTTGAAGAAGTACTGACGATCATAGGTAAATACTCCCCCATTCTTGCACAACTCCTTTTAAGGATATATGTCTACTTTGCTCAACCTTGACCAGTTTCCCAGTGCCAAAAAACACCCCCACAGCATGATGCAGCCACCACTGTGGCATCAGACATGATGCTTAGAATTGAGAAAAAAAAGTTCAATCTTGGTTTCATCAGACCAGAATATTTTGATTCTCACAGTCTGAGAGTTTTTTTAGGTGATTTTTTGCAAACTCCAGACAAGCTTTCATGTGTACTAAGGAGACTCTGCCATAAAACTCTAGTGTGTTAGAAGACTGCAGTGATGGTTGACCATTTGGAAGTTTCTCCCATTTGCTCACAGGATCTTTGGACCTTAGCCAGAGGGACCATTGGGCTCTTGGTCACCTCTCTTACCAAGGCCTTTTGTAAGATCCTCACCTGTTTCGCACTCCGTTGTGACCAAAAAGGGTCCTCGTAGAGCTGCGGGACAGGATACGCGTGTCTTCATTGATATACCAGCTCTGACCCCTTTGCGAACCGACGCGGGGATGGGTTCGCATGTGCGCAGGAGGGGAAGACCGCATGGCTTTCGGGGACAGCTTGCCCGGGCTAGTGGCAGTACGCTGCGGCTGAGCTTGTCTCCGGTGCCTATTGCGGATTCCATTCTGGTGTCCATGTCGACGCGCTCGCGCACTCTTGCAGAGCCTGTCATGCATCCGCATTTATGTTCAAAAACGGGTTCGCAAGGGGATACGCGGTCCCGTGTATGCGCTTCTTATGCGCTTTGCCGACCAGCAAGTTCAAAACAGATTAGGGGGACGGCATTGGTCTAATTGACTAATGACCGACCAAAGCCTTGTACACAGGTGTAGGGCAGGATCATGACTTATGGGGAGTGGACACTTGGCTCCCTGGGATTTGTTAGCAGGCACATAAAAGGTGGCCTCCCAGGTCGGTCAGTGCCCACTGTTATCCTTCATTATCCAGGTGCAGGTCAGTACTGCTAGCTACTGACTGAAGTTTGCTGGGACTCCGTCCGTTCCAGTGGGACCCAGGACCTAGGACTTTCTGTGACGCATCCATTTACCTGGCAAGTTGCACAGAGACTTATGCACGGATCGGGACTACTCCTGGCTTTCCTTCGTTTTTGTTTGCCTGATGTTTGCCCAGTGAAGTTTACTTGGACTTTGTTTATTTTGTTAATAAACCCCTTTTACTTCATCCTCACTGGTCTGTTTCGTTGGTGCCTTGAATTATACCTTTCTTCTTATTTAAGTGGGGAGGCCAGCCTCATGAAGGGACCTGGTTGTTCCAAACTTCTTCCATTTAAGAATTATGGAGGCTACTATGCTCTTGTATACTGTCAGTGCTGCAGATATTTTTTGTACCCTTCTCCAGATCTGTGCCTCCACACAATTCAGTCTCTAATCTCTACAGGCAGTTATTTACTCCTCATGGCTTGGTTTTTGTTTTTATATGCATTGTCAGCTTTGAGATCTGATATAGAAAAGGATGTGTCTTTCCAAATCATCTCCAAGCAACTAAATTTACCACTGGTGGACTCCAATCAAGGTGTAGAAAAATCTCAAAGATGATCAACAGAAATGGGAGGTCCCCAGAGCTAAATTTCACGTCATGGCCAAGGATCTGATGATTTATGTAAATTCAAAATTGTAGTTTTCCTTTTTTAATACATTTACAAAATGTTCTTAAGTTCTCTTTTCTCATTATGTGGTATTAAGAGGTGAAATGTAAATATTTAATAAACTCACAACATAAAATGTGAAAAAAGTGAAAGGGTCTGAAAACTTTCTTAATACACTATAATCGTATTGACTATGATGAGCATCTCATAGAGTGCCTGTCACATGGGACAGAGAAGGATAGGAACAAAGCATATACCTCATACATGAAGGCAGCAGTAGGGAGATTATCAGCAGTACTATTCACATCATGGTCCATACTAAGGAACAGAGAAACATTTTGGTGGAAATGTTTCTTAAATTGGAATAAAGAATGTCTTCTTTCATGACGGCAAAGAAAATAATGAGTAATTGGAACACCAAGTATATTAGAAGGTTGACTAACTATTCATAATCCACTTATTAAGGTTTATTAACATAAAACCAGATAAACCCTTTAACATGTTAATATACCAGATGCTAGCTGACTGTTACAATATCATTGGTCCCTATAGGGGAGGAATGCACAAGTGTAATAAGTTCTGCCAGTCTCATGCTGTAAAATAGCAGATGTTCCTTTAATGAAAATATCAACACGAGTTTATATGACAATATACTGTATAGTTTTTTTTTAGCTCTTTTAGTTTATTCAGTTGTATTGTAGATTCCTTTTCGTCATTTACACGACATGCGAATCAAATTTGTATATAGCAAATTATTTTATCATGAGTAAAAGCTTAAGTACACCACCTGAATAAACATGCAAACTGTTACCAAGTAGGCAATCATTCAAGGTAAAAACTAGACATAATAGCTATGTTTCAAAGTATTTAGATTCAAATGCACATATGTGCATCAAAAGTGCAGTAAATAATATAAATACATTTCAGAGGTGATATTTAGAGTAATTAATATATAGTGAACAAAAATATAAACGCAACACTTTTGGTTTTGCTCCCATTTTGCATGAGCTGAACTCAAAGATCTGGAAGATTTTCTACATACACAAAAGACCCATTACTCTCAAATATTGTTCACAAATCTGTCTAAATCTGTGTTAGTGAGCACTTCTCCTTTGCCGAGATAATCCATCCCACCTCACAGGTGTGGCATATCAAGGTGCTGATTAGACAGCATAAATATTGCACAGGTGTGCCTTAGACTGCCCACAATAAAAGACCACTCTGAAATGTGCAGTTTGATCACACAGCACAGTGCCACAGAAGTGGCAACATTTGAGGGAGCGTGCAATTGGCATGCTGACTGCAGGAATGTCTACCAGAGCTGTTGCCCATGCAATGAATGTTCATTTCTCTACCATAAGCCGTCCCCAAAGGCGTTTTAGAGAATTTGGCAGTACATCCAACCGGCCTCACAACCGCAGACTACGTGTAACCACACCAGCCCAGGACCTCCACATCCAGCATCTTCACCTCTATGATAGTCTGAGATCAGCCACCCGGAATAGCTGCAGCAACAATCGGTTTGCATAACCAAAGAATTTCTGCACAAACTGTCAGATACCATCTCAGGGAAGCTCATCTGCATGCTCGTCGTCCTCATAGGGGTCTGGACCTGACTGCAGTTCATCTTGAGTGGGCAAATGCTCACCTTCGATGGCGTCTGGCACGTTGGAGAGGCGTTCTGTATACGGATGAGTCCCAGTTTTCACTGTTCAGGGCAGATGGCAGACAGCGTGTGTGGCGTTGTGTGGGTGAGCGCTTTGCTGACGTCAACGTTGTGGATCGAGTGGTCCATGGTGGCGGTGGGGTTATGGTATGGGCAGGCGTATGTTATGGACAACGAACACAGGTGCATTTTATTGATGGCATTTTGAATGCACAGAGATACCATGACAAGATCCTGAGGCCCATTGTTGTGCCATTCATTCACGACCAACACCTCATGTTACAGCATGATAATGTACGGCCCCATATTGCAAGGATCTGTACACAATTCTTGGAAGCTGAAAACATCCCAGTTCTTGCATGGCCAGCATACTCACCGGACATGTCACCCATTGAGCATGTTTGGGATGTACTGGATCGGCGTATACAACAGCTTTTTTCAGTTCCTGCCAATATTCTGAAACTTCGCACAGCTATTGAAGAGCAGCGGACCAACATACCACAGGCCACAATCAACAACCTGATCAACTCTATGCGATGGAGATGTGTTGACTGCGTGAGGCAAATGGTGGCCATTTCAGAGTGGCCTTTCATTGTGGGCAGTCTAAGGCACAACTGCGCAATATTCATGCTGTCTAATCAGCACCTTGATATGCCACACCTGTGAGGTGGGATGGATTATCTCAGCAAAGGAGAAGTGCTCACTAACACAGATTTAAACAGATTTGTGAACAATATTTGAGAGTAATGGGTCTTTTGTGTATGTAGAAAATGTTTCAGATCTTTGAGTTCAGCTCATGCAAAATGGGAGCAAAACCAAAAGTGTTGCGTTTTTTATTTGTGTTCAGTGTACATACAAATACAGTGCAAATCCTTTAAGAATCTGAAATAGACATATACTATACAGTTGCAAGAAAAAGTATGTGAACCCTTTGGAATGATATGGATTTCTGCATAAATTGGTCATAAAATGTGATCTGATCTTCATCTAAGTCACAACAATAGACAATCACAGTCTGCTTAAACTAATAACACACAAAGAATTAAATGTTACCATGTTTTTTATTGAACACACCATGTAAACATTCACAGTGCAGGTGGAAAAAGTATGTGAACCCTTGGATTTAATAACTGGTTGAACCTCCTTTGGCAGCAATAACTTCAACCAAACGTTTCCTGTAGTTGCAGATCAGACGTGCACAATGGTCAGGAGTAATTCTTGACCATTCCTCTTTACAGAACTGTTTCAGTTCAGCAATATTCTTGGGATGTCTGGTGTGAATCGCTTTCTTGAGGTCATGCCACAGTATCTCAATCGGGTTGAGGTCAGGACTCTGACTGGGCCACTCCAGAAGGCATATTTTCTTCTGTTTAAGCCATTCTGTTGTTGATTTACTTCTATGCTTTGGGTCGTTGTCCTGTGGCAACACTCATCTTCTGTTGAGCTTCAGCTGGTAGACAGATGGCCTTAAGTTCTCCTGCAAAATGTCTTGATAAACTTGGGAATTCATTTTACCTTCGATGATAGCAATCCGTCCAGGCCCTGATGCAGCAAAGCAGCCCCAAACCATGATGCCCACACCACCATACTTCACAGTTGGGATGAGGTTTTGATGTTGGTGTGCTGTGCCTCTTTTTCTCCACACATAGTGTTGTATGTTTCTTCCAAACAACTCAACTTTGGTTTCATCTGTCCACAGAATATTTTGCCAGTACTGCTGTGGAACATCCAGGTGCTCTTGTACAAACTGTAAACGTGCAGCAATGTTTTTTTTGGACAGCAGTGGCTTCCTCTGTGGTATCCTCCCATTAAATCCATTCTTGTTTAGTGTTTTACGTATCGTAGATTCGCTAACAGGGATGTTAGCATATGCCAGAGACTTTTGTAAGTCTTTAGCTGACACTCTAGGATTCTTCTTCACCTCATTGAGCAGTATGCGCAGTGCTCTTGCAGTCATCTTTACAGGACGCCACTCCTAGGGAGAGTAGCAGCAGTGCTGAACTTTCTCCATTTATAGACAATTTGTCTTACCGTGGACTGATGAACAACAAGGCTTTTGGAGATACTTTTCTAACCCTTTCCAGCTTTATGCAAGTCAACAATTCTTAATCGTAGGTCTTCTGAGAGCTCTTTTGTGCGAGGCATCATTCACATCAGGCAATGCTTCTTGTGAAAACCAAACCCAGAACTGGTGTGTGTTTTTTTATAGGGCAGGGCAGCTGTAACAAACGCCTCCAATCTCATCTCATTGATTGGACTCCAGTTGGCTGACACCTCACTCCAATTAGCTCTTGGAGATGTCATTAGTCTAGGGGTTCACATACTTTTTCCACCTGCACTGTGAATGTTTACATGGTGTGTTCAATAAAAACATGGTAACATTTAATTATTTGTGTGTTATTAGTTTAAGCAGACTGTGATTGTCTATTGTTGTGACTTAGATGAAGATCAGATCGCATTTTATGACCAATTTGTGCAGAAATCCATATCATTCCAAAGGGTTCACATACTTTTTCTTGCAACTGTATATATAAAGAACACATATGTTTACACACACACACTATATTAAAGAGGAAAGGCAGGAGATTGTGATAACTATTGATAGAAGCACCGCAGTGATTGCTAGGCAGGGAAGACTGAGAGGCAGTTAAAAACACATTAAGCCATAAGGACATTCTTATTCATTGATTTTGACCAGTCATCAATTAAATTTGTTCATACGTGTAATTACAATTTTGAGCAGTTTTCTTTCTAGTTCCAATCATTCAAACTACTAGGAAGCCCTGATGCACACAATTTATCAAGTTCTGGCCCTGCCTATAGCGTAGGAAACATATTACGGTAATTATTGATATTTAAAGGGGTATTCCGTCTTCTATTAAATTTATAAAATAGGGAAAATTCTGTCTAATATTTATCAGCCTAAAACACTGTTTGCATGCCACTGTTATCATGGATTAGTCCTGTGTAATGCTTCTTTGGGCTAACTAAATAGGACCAAACATGTCACTGGTTACTTCCATGACCACCAAACATCATGTGGACCTTACCCCTGACACTTATTTAGCAACAGGTTAATATGATAAATCAGTCATAATATTGAAACCACCTACTTGGGGGATGGGGTGGCCTAACAGGAGCCACAACACTGGTAGGTTAGTGCAGAATGCATACTGATTATAAATTTTCCATACACATCATATGTACTTCTAGAAGTATCCCAAATAGGGATGAGCGGACCCGTAGATGTTCGGGTTCGCCAGGTTAAGACGAACTTCGGGTCAAAGTCCAGGGTCGGGACCCGAACTTGAACCCGAACCCCAATGAAGTCAATGGGGACCTGAACTTTGGTGCACTAAAATGGCTGTAAAATAGTCATAGTAAGGGCTAGAGGGCTGCAAAAGGAATCAAAATGGGGATTACAAGCAGGACAGTTGCCCTGCAAAAAAATGTGGATAGGGAAATGACTTAAAATAACAGAGTAGAAAAAATGAAAAATAATAATTCTGAACTTGGAGGTGGAGTAGGGGGTTGAGGATGTGGTGGAAGTGGCGGTGGAGGAGGAGGTAGCCAACACGGTTTTTGTTTTTCCCTTTATTTATTTATTTATTTTTTATAGATTTTGGAAGACCCCAAAACATTGGGAACACCCAAAACATGTGGGATCCATGCCTGGTTCATTTTAATGAACGTGAGCATGTCCACGTTGGCTGTGGACAGGCGGCTGTGCTTGTCTGTGATTACCCACCCTGCTGTGCTAAACACACGTTCGGACAATGCACTTGCTGCAGGGCAGGTCAGCACCTCCAAGGTGTAAAGGGCAAGCTCAGGCCATGTGTCCAATTTGGAGACCCAGAAGTTGAATGGGGCAGACCAATCTGTCAGTAGGTGTAGGCATGTGCAAACGTACTGTTCAACCATGTTGCCGAAATGCTGCCTTCTGCTAAGACGTTCTGTATCAGCTGATGGTGCTGGTTGTTGTGGTGTGCTGACAAAGCTTTTCCACATTTTGGACATGCTAACCCTCCCTTCTGATGTGCTGGCGGTGCCCCAGCTGCATTGCAGACTTCTTCCTTCTCCTCCTTGTGCTTCCACTGAGCCCCCGCTGTCAGGTGTGAATGCCATCAGCAGCACGTCTACCAGGGTGCGCTAGTACTCGCGCATCTTCCGATCACGCTCCAGTGATGGAATTAAGGACAGCACGTTGTTCTTATAGCGGGGATCCAGCAGGATGGCCCCTCAGTAATCAGCACTGGTTAGAATTTGGGCAACTCGCCAGTTGTTGCGCAGGCACTGCAGCATGTAGTCGCTCATGTGTGCCAGGCTACCCATAGGCAGCGACAAGCTGTCCTCTGTGGGAGGTGTATCGTCTGTGTCCTGTATCCCCCCAGCCACGCTCCATTGATGCCCATAACCTGCATTGGGTGCCACCCTGCTGTGAGCACGGTTCCTCCTCATCCTGCAGAACTGTGCCCTGGCTGGACAGTTGTGTACCTGGCCTCTGTTGGTGCAGGAACCTACCCTCCGAACCACCTGTGAATGACTGGCCTGATAACCGTGGAAATAATCCCTCTTCCTCTTGTGCCGCATCCTCTTCCATCATCGCCCAAAGTGTTTTATTAAAGAGATATAGAAGTGGGATAGTAAAGCTGAGGACTGCGTCATCGGCACTGGCCATGTTGATGGAGTACTCAAAACAGCGCAACACGGCACACGTCCCGCATGGAAGCCCACTCGTTGGTGGTGAAGTGGTGCTGTTTTGCAGAGCGACTCACCCGTGCATGCTGCAGCTGAAACTCCACTATCGCCTGCTGCTGCTCGCAGTCTCTCCAGCATGTGATGACATGGGGAGCTACTTAGATAACTGTGTAGCCAAATCTGTTCAAGTGACGCAGTGGATCCACATCTGCTCCGTTGCTTTGAGAATTACATTTTCCTGTTCCATCGTTGGAGCAGAAAAGCAGTGGAGCATCCGTCACATGGACATCAACTGCACCATCACAAAATCCAACATAACCAATTATAAGCCAAAGGTGTACCTTTTTAGGTTCTGGCATGTTGTCTGTCATTTTATAAAAAAAAAAAAATTTGCATGTGGTGCAAATTTTTTGGTCAACTGTGACAGAATCTGTGATGGATGTTCCCCCCGAGCCTCCGACAAAAATATTAACACAGCTGAAATTAGAAAAAAATACAAAATACATATACAAAAAAATTATTTTTTTATATGGATAGTTAGATAAAAGAACCATTATTCACACTGCTTGATGCAAAAAGAGAACTTAAAAAAAGCCCAAAATAGGCAAATAAAAATTTGATTCTCTTATATTTTAAGGGGTATTCCCATCTCAATGATCACCGTTAAATCTCTTAATGATTTGACAGTGATCATTTTTCTAAATACATTTTATTACCCAATTCCTACCCTTTTTGACAAAATAAGTCCCCTCTTACCTGATTGTTGTCTTTCGTCTCCCCTGGTTACGGCCACCTCTCCTGTCGAATCCCGCCAGGCCGTGCTTGCGCAGAAGACTGAAGATTCTCTTCCGGCCGGGCCGCGCAATGTCCTGAACGCGCACGCCGCCACGAATGCGCTATGATGACTTCTTCCTGGCCAGTATAGTACAGAGCCGCGAATGCGTGAATGCGTGCGCGTTCAGGACATTGTGCGGCCGGGAGAAAAACTTCAGTCTTCTGCGCAAGCGCGGCCTGGCCGGGAGAAGACGTCACTCAAGCCCAGCCGAATCCAGGAAGTGGACGTCGCGCTGGACGAAGGTAAGTATGAAAACTGAAGATGGGAAAACCTTTGTTAGAAAAACAAAGGGGCAGAAGCATTGCTCAGAATGCTGTGCCCCTGTGGCTATCAGCCCTGCTAGGCTTTTCAAGCTTGTTGAGTACGAATCCCATATACGTTCTATGGATCCATAACTCACACGCTTAAAAAACTGAGCAGGTCCAATGAAAACCAAAGGGCCAGAGAGTGGGTTTGCCCCTTTATTTTTGCAACAATGGTTTAGTTAACCTTTATAAGCTGGTTTGAAAACTGCTGAATATTTTTCCTTTTAAGCTCTAGGTATAAAAAGTTTAGGGCCCTTTTAACACTATGCTGGTGTTTCTGTAAATGACTCCAAATAACTTGCTATTTTACAATACAGTATGTCAAGATGTACATGTTATAAAATGCATGATCTGGAAAAAAAAATGGAAAAAATATGTGCCAGGAATTTAAATTTTTATTATGTATAAAAATAAAAGATGCTTCTCATAAATAAAAATTTGCTTACCCGCAAGTTCTTTTAAGTATGCAAAGTAGATGCATGTAGGAAGGTAAAAGGAGCCAGTGTATGGCATTTTAAATATTATGTAGATATTGTAGACTCAATCAATCAATTCTAAAGTGATCACCTGCCACTTCTGCGCTATGAAGGACCCCCCCCATCCCCTTAAACTGTTCATTTAAGTGAGACCGCAGCTTGGTCTATTTAGAACGCAGGCATTTGACTTTAAAATAGCAAGGTTTTTTGATGATCGCATTCTCTGTGTGTCAGAAGACTCCCAGTAACGCCAAATACTCATTAATCAAAGTTTAAATAGCAGCAAGTTGCATTTTTTTTTGTTCTAGGAAAATAATCTCAATATATCATAAATGTAATTTTGCTCTAATGTACAATTGCATCACTAACATTAAAAATTAAGCTGCCATCACTATGTATTTTTGTCAGCTAGTGCATTTTTCTAGGTTTATGCATAATGAACATAATTGCAGGGAAATAGAAAATGAGGAATAGGGGATGTTGAAAAGATTGTGATTGCTTGGAATAAATTTGCAGGGAAAAGCACCTGAAATTACATACACCGATATATAAGTGACTGTAAGGGAAAACGATCAAGTAAGAGATCTATAAAGGAGATATTTAATGCTGTTTAATGTTTCCCTCCAGTAGAGAGAAGAAAATGCTTGGCTTCAAGAGAAACTTGCACATTTTTTGGAGGAAAAACTCAGCAGAAATACTGTATATAGATGACAGGGTTTTAAGGATTTTAAAGGAGTTTTTTTATTTCAGAAATTACAAATGATCGAAATGCACTATGATTTCTATCTTACTAATGTACTAACTATAGCTGAAATGTCATTGTAAGCCAGCGTCACTTGAAATCACATGACAATCTTCCATTCTCTCCCTTTAGTATGGGACAAAATACATGCTTCTTCTCTGCCCATTATATCTACTGCTCCCAGGTTATTCCCTCTCCCTCTGCTTATCTGGAGGGAGCAAATTTAACATGCTGGGCAGTTAATCAAGCAGTGCCAGTGAGTTGCAGGATGGCAGAGCAGTACCTCAGCAGCAGAAATTTGCAGTCTCTGAAGACAGGAATGCAGGAAGATATAAGGCTAATGCAACACCTAGACTTTTTGTAGTATTACAAGATTGATTTTAACTATTAAGAGACAGCCTCACTCCACAGGTGTGAACTAAATGTGTTTCCCTGGACAACAGATATAGCTTGATATTTATCTCACGTTTTCCCTGCACTCTTTCACAGACTGGGGAGACCGGATCCTGCCATTTCCCTTCCAGAGAAGCGTACTCTGTGACGGCATCAATTTGGGAAGGCTGCTGGGCTGCAGAGGTACTCGACTGTTAAGCTGCTGTGCTACAAGATTTCTACTGATGGGCTGCTGAACTGCTGTGAGGACCGGACGGGACGCCGCAGCCTGACTCAAAGCGTCCTCACTGTCCGCGTCTCCTGGCGTCTCCACATGGCTCACAAGACCATGCGGAGGATAACAAAGCGTAGGATAAGAAAGCGGAGGATAACGAAGCGGAGGATAACGAAGCGAAGGGGAGGAGGGCGGGGCTCAGCATCCTACATCAGATGCTCCATGCCGCCGTATCTTGATATTTAAATAGGGAAAATATCTTTCAAAAAGTCTGTGCATAGCCTAAATAGAAGCAATATCTGTGAGAAGCAAGGAATAATAGGAACAGTAGCCCTTTGCTTTGGTAATCATGCCCACAGCAAGCCCTGGAAGCATAAAAACTACTGTGCTGCATATAGCTAGGCAAGATAATGAGAATAAAAAATACTTATGTTATGGTGGCGACATCTGGAGAATATTGGTTATCTTGTCTGTTTAAAAAAGGCACTACCCTCAAGACTTTGCCCTGTCCACTTTGGTTAGGGCTCTTCGTCCTTTAATCCCTGCAGAGAAACATGAACTTCACTGATATGCTCAGGTTGCATCTAAAGAGCAGTCATTAACTGGTAAAGCAAAGAGGAGCTAAGGGTCAATGCCAGGCAACAACAAAGAGTATCAAACCTAGGTGGAGTCCAAATTAAGAATCAGGGGTCTAGCAGAGTACTAGGAAGAAACTACAAGTAACAGAACAGTAGGCGTCTTTCAAGACCTTCATCTTTCATAGGTTCTTTGGCTGTCCGAGTTTGTGGGGTACAAATTTATAGAAAGCTTAAAAGGCAATGAAAGCAGAGTGGAACTTCTGCCCGTTTCAATAACACAAGAAAGCCAGCGTCAAACAGTACATTAAGCAGTCTGATTGGTCATCTGGGAAAGCCACCCAATTGGCTGGCCAGTCAGACCTTCTGGCCAGAGGAGTGGCTGAGTTATTACACGTCTAGCACCTCTGTCAAGGATACATGTCACTAGAGTGCCAGAAGTATTTTACAGTGAGCATATATATATATCTTTCTGTATCTTTTTTTTTGCTTGGAAATCCCTTTAACCCCTTAAGGACTCAGCCCTATTTCACCTTAAGGACTTGGCCATTTTTTGCAAATCTGACCAGTGTCACTTTAAGTTGTGATAACTTTAAAACGCTTTGACTTATCCAGGCCATTCTGAGATTGTTTTTTCGTCACATATTGTACTTCATGACACTGGTAAAATGAAGTCAAAAAAATTATTATTTTTTGCATAAAAAAAATACCTAATTTTCCAAAAATTTGGAAAAATTTGCAAATTTCAGTTTCTCTACTTCTGTAATACATAGTAATACCCCTAAAAATTGTGATGACTTTACATTCCCCATATGTCTACTTCATGTTTGAATTATTTTGGGAATGATATTTTATTTTTTGGGGATGTTACAAGGCTTAGAAGTTTAGAAGCAAATCTTGAAATTTTTCAGAAATTTACAAAAACCCAGTTTTTAGGGACCACTACAGCTCTGAAGTCACTTTGCGAGGCTTACATAATAGAAACCACCCAAAAATGACCCCATTCTATAAACTACACCCCTCAAGGTATTCAAAACTGATTTTACAAACTTCGTTAACCCTTTAGGTGTTGCACAAGAGTTATTGGCAAATGGAGATGAAACTTGAGAATTTCATTTTTTTTTGCCTAATTTTCCATTTTAACCAATTTTTCCACTAACAAAGCAAGGGTTAACAGCCAAACAAGACTGTATCTTTATTGCCCTGACTCTGCCGTTTACAGAAACACCCCATATGTGGCCATAAACTACTGTACGGCCACACAGCGGGGCGCAGAGTGAAAGGTGTGCAGTTTGGTTTTTGGAAGGCCGATTTTGCTGGACTGGTTTATTTACACCATGTCCCATTTGAAGCCCCCCTGATGCACCCCTAGAGTAGAAACTCCATGAAAGTGACCCCATATAAGAAACTACACCCCTCAAGGTATTCAAAACTGATTTTACAAACTTTGTTAACCCTTTAGGTCAGGGGTGGGCAATTATTTTTTCGATGGGGCCACATGAGAAACTGAAAATATTTTGGAGGGCCGGGCCAAAAGGCTAAACTCAATACTGCATAAAATCAATTGTATTTCTTTATAAAAAGCAGTAAATATCATTGTTGGACAACTGGTACGAGTACTTGTTATAGTTAAACAATGAAAAAGTGAGGTTGCCTTACAAGAAAAAAATTTAAATTTATTAAACAAAATTTCCCAAAACAATGAACATTTTTCACTATTTGTGACTCATATTAGTGAAAATTTACAATCACGTTCACTCAAACACATTTTGAGTTTCATTTACTGTTGGAAAGAGGTTCTTAGCATTCTCAACAGACATAATGCAAAGACACTCCAAATCTTAAAGGGGTAGTCAACTGGAAAATATTTATTTTCAACTGGTGACAGAAAGTTAGACGGATTTGTAAATTACTTCTATTAAAAAATCTTAATCCTTCCAGAACTTTTTAGCGGCTGTATACTACTGAGGAAATCCCTTTCTTTCTTGATTTGCGTGATGCGTTGTCCACAGTGCTCTCTGCTGACACCTCTGTCCATTTTAGGAACTGCATGAGCAGGAGAAAATCTCCATAGCAAACCATTGGTGCTGTGGACAGCTCCTAAATGAGGTGTCAGCAGAGAACACTGTGGACAACAAATCACACAAACCAAGAAAGAAAGGGATTTCCTCAGTAGTATGCAGCCACTAAAGTGGCTAAAAAGTACTGGAAGGATCAAGATTTTTTTATAGAAGTAATTTACAAATCTGTCTAACTTTCTGTCACCAGTTGAAAAGAAAATGGGGGAGATTTATCAAAACCCGTCCAGAGGAAACGTTGCTTCTTTCAGTTCTCAGAGGCCTTTTCAAAACTGAAAGAAGCAATCTGATTGGTTGCTATGGGCAACTCAGCAACTTTTCCTCTGGACAGGTTTTGATAAATCTCCCCCAATGTTTAAAAGAAAATGTTTTTCAGTTAACTACCCCTTTAAGCAAGATACATCATATTGAACTGTCACTAAACATCACTACTAACAACATTTCACTACTAACAACATTTGTAGTCTTTGGTGTTTTAAGTTCTCTTTTCTTGTTCAGTGAGAGAAATCTAGTCTCTGCTGGGCTTTAACAAGTGCATCGAAGTCAGGTTGAATGTCTGAGGTGGAAATGCGAAGCACAGCTGACAGATGATCATCAGTGAGAGAGGATCTATACCTGGATTTCGTGAAGTTCATCATTGAAAATGTTTGTTCACATACGTATGTAGAGCCAAAGAGAACCAACATCTTCTGAGCACGTCTCCTCAAGTTTGGAAAGTTCTCCTCCTTGAGAGAAGAGTAGAAATCTAGCAGAGATCTTGACTTAAAGTGCTCTGCCAGTACTGCATCAGACTGCAGGTCGATGAGTTCCAGTTGAACATCACTGGGTGCATTATCCACACTGCAGGTAAAGGGAGAGGAAATCAGGCACATTTTGTCTTCGATTTGTCTGAGATCTTCAAATCGCCTTGAAAACTCACCATGCAATGCTCCCAACATGGATGAGTACCTGCGGAGGTGATCAGCTGGTGGTGTAACTTCTTTCAGGGTTTGCATGTGAGTTATATTGTTGCTCTCCAGTTGTCTTGAAAGAAACTGTAACTTTGTCATGAAAGCCTTCACCAGGCTGTGCATTTCATGAACAAAAAGGCCCTTGCCTTGCAGTTTGGTGTTCAGTTCATTCATCTGTGCAGTCACATCAACAGAAAATGCAAAATCTGCCATCCAGTCCTCATCTGAGAGCTCAGGGAAGTCTTTGCCTTTCTTCTCACAATACTCTCGAATCTCTGCTTTCAGGTCCCAGACTCTTTTTAGCACTTTTCCCAGACTGAGCCATCTGACAGCTGTGTGGTAGCCGATGTCACGATGCTCGGTCTCATGCTCCTCCAATAGTGCGACAAACTGTCTGTGGTTCAATGCTCTTGCCCTGATGAAGTTTACTATTTTAGTAACAACATCAATGACATGGTCAATTTTTAGCACTGATTTGCATAACACATGTTGGTGTAGAATACAATGCAAAAATACCAGTTTCTGATCCATGTCGATTTCAGTCACTTTATCTTGCATACGTTTCAAAAGTCCAACATTTTTTCCGGTGAGATTTGGACATCCGTCCGTTGTGACGCCTGTCAGTCTGTCCCATTTCAGTCCCAGCCTGTCCATGCACTCATTTACCTCCGTGAACAGATCACTCCCTGTCGTCGTTCCTTTCATCGACCGCATTGCTGCCAGCTCCTCCGTAATCTTGAACTCGGGGGTTATCCCGCGGACGAATACAAGTAACTGGGCTGTGTCGCGGACATCACAGCTTTCGTCCAAAGCCAAGGAGAAAAAGTCGAAACGTGCCACTTCACGTTGCAGCTGAAGCTCCAAATTCCCCGCAATGTCCTCGATCCTTCTAGTCACGGTTCGCCTGGACAGCGGGACTTGCTCAAATGCCGCTTTTTTTTCAGGGCATATTAGTGCTGCAGAGTCCACCAAGCACTCTTTGATAAACTCCCCCTCTGAGAACGGCTTACTGTATTTCGCGATTTTGTGGGATATCACAAAGCTGCTCTGGGTTGCTGCATCCCTGGCTGCGTGAAGTTTTGTAAAACAGCCTTGCTGCTTTTGCAACTTAGCTAGCAAAGCTTCCGAAGTCTGCACCCTTTCTGCGTCAGTCAAGTTTTTATATTTTGCAGCATGTTTTGTCTCGTAATGCCGACTCAAATTGTAGTCCTTAAAAACGGCGATCTGCTCCCCGCAAACTAAACACGCGGCTTTACCTCTGATTTCGGTAAATAAATACTTAGCAGTCCAATTCTTTTGGAAGACTCTGCATTCAGCATCTACCTTTCTCTTTTTAGCAGACATTTTGAGACCTAGAGTCCTGTTGTGACAAGGATCCAATCACGTGCACCCAGGGCTGCCTATGCAACCAAAAACAAAGTATTAGGCCTCTTTCACACTTGCGTTGTCCGGATCCGGCGTGTACTCCACTTGCCGGAATTACACTCCGGATCCGGAAAAACGCAAGTGTACTGAAAGCATTTGAAGACGGAACCGTCTTCCAAATGCTTTCAGTGTTACTATGGCACCCAGGACGCTATTAAAGTCCTGGTTGCCATAGTAGTAGTGGGGAGCGGGGGAGCGGTATACTTACAGTCCGTGCGGCTCCCCGGGCGCTCCAGAATGACGTCAGAGCGCCCCATGCGCATGGATGACGTGATCCATGTGATCACATGATCCATGCGCTTGGGGCGCCCTGACGTCACTCTGGAGCGCCCGGGGAGCCGCACGGACGGTAAGTACACTGCTCCCCTGCTCCCCGCTACACTTACCATGGCTGCCAGGACTTTAGCGTCCCGGCAGCCATGGTAACCACTCTGAAAAAGCTAAATGTCGGATGCGGCAATGCGCCGAAACGACGTTTAGCTTAAGGCCGGATCCGGATCAATGCCTTTCAATGGGCATTAATTCCGGATCCGGCCGGTTGGTTGCATAGTTCCGGGGGCCGGATTAAAAGGTCCGCCGGGCCGTATACGGCCCGCGGGCCGTAGTTTGCCCAGGTCTGCTTTAGGTGTTGCACAAGATTTAATGGAAAATAGAGATACAATTTCAAAATTTCACTTTTTTGGCAGATTTTCAATTTTAATATTTTTTTTCAAGTAACAAAGCAAGGGTTAACAGCCAAACAAAACTCAATATTTATTGCCCGGATTCTGTAGTTTACAGAAACACCCCATATGTGGTCGTAAACTGCTGTACGGGCACACGGCAGGGCGCAGAAGGAAAGGAATGCCATATGGTTTTTGGAAGGCAGATTTTGCTGGACTGGTTCTTTTGACACAATGTCCCATTTGAAGCCCCCCTGATGCACCCCTAGAGTAGAAACTCCAAAAAAGTGACCCCTTTTTAGAAACTACAGGATAGGGTGGCAGTTTTGTTGGTACTAGTTTAGGGTACATATGATTTTTGGTTGCTCTATATTACACTTTTTGTGCAGCAAGGTAACAAGAAATAGCTTTTTTGGCACCGTTTTTTTTTTTTGTTATTTACAACATTGATCTGAAAGGTTAGATCATGTGGTAATTTTATAGAGCAGGTTGTCACGGACGCGGCGATACCTAATATGTATACAATTTTTTTTATTTATGTAAGTTTTACACAATGATTTCCATACAGCGGTCCGTACGGCTTCTGTTTTTTTACGGACCGCAAAAAACGGAACGGTCGTGTGCATGAGGCCTAAGGGGTTAAAGTGCCCTCTCAAATCCTTATCACAAGCAACACACTCTACTATTGAATGTTTTAAAGGGGTTGTCCTACTTCAGATCATTTTTTTTAAACATCCCCACCTACTGGGACCTGTTGAGGGAAGCATACTTACCTGATCCTCGACGCTTGGTTCCACCACTGTCTTCACTGTGCTTCTGTCACCGGCTGCTTGGGGGACACATCACCACTGCAGTCATGATTGCAGCAGCACATGTGACCCCATCCGTGAGGAAAGTTTACATGCTGAAACAGAAACACAGTGAACAGAGATGCGCCCACACTATGCATCCTTCTACAGCTCCCACTGAGAAGGGGGGACTGAAAAAACAATCTTTAATCATTGTGAAAAATATTTATTAGAGACGGAGATACTTTCTAAATGATTTATTTGAATTTTGAGTGACAGATATTTCACTCAAAAAATATAACCATAGGATCCTCAATATTTCGACCCCATATTTGCAATATTCAGTTTTCTTGTATTTAATATTCTGAATAGATTCTGAATGGTTTTGACTTTCTTGTTTTATTATCATTATTTTTTTTTTTTTAGGGGGGGGTGTAAGTGCAGGTTACGGTGCTTTGAAGATAAACCCCAAAATATGAGCTTTTGACTACTCCATGGTACCATACCTGTCTCAGCTTGATTTCTGTTATGACCACAGCCTGTCTGACTATAGCTTGCTTTACACCAGAATCATCAATCTTCTTGGTCATTTGGTAGCCTATGGAAAATAGGAAGTACAGGAGAGCATCTTGATGACACTGAAAAAGGTCCTCAAACAGCTTTCAAATGCAGTCAAACATTTCATAAATAAAGCAGCACCGAGTTTTCTATTTCTATGGTTTTGTAAAGGCCAAGAAGGTAGGGACTGGGGATGCAATGTCCTCAACAGAAAGGATGTGTCTAGGTACAAGACATTAGGGGGCCATGACATTATATCATTTTTAATTTGCCAAAAATTATTACAAATATTTACATACATTTATTAAATAGTTTTATATTTATTATGTAACTGTGAATAGCATTACGTAACAGTACCGGCCTCCAGATGATTTATACACATTTTTTGTGGTTTTTTTTTCTCATTTCCTCTGACGTTACAGTCACATATCTTTTAAAACAGAACCAACTCAGTTCAATACACATCAAATGTGTCAAACGTTCTTGTGAACCCCTTTTTTTTGTCACCAACATGTTTTATAGAATTAATAAGATTTTACTAATAAGGTATGCCTAGGCTACTTTCACACTGGCGTTTCTGGGTCCGCTTGTGAGATTCGTTTAAGGGCTCTCACAAGCGGCCCCAAACAGATCAGTTTAGCCCCAATGCATTCTAAATGGATAAGGATCCGCTCAGAATGCATCAGTTGGGCTGGGTTCGATCACTGTTTCACTTTGGATGCGGACACCAAAACGCTGCTTGCTGCATTCTGGTGCCCGCCTGACGATGCGGAGCCAAACGGATCCGTCCGGAATCACAATTGAAGTCAATGGGGACAGATCCGTTTATAATGGCTCCCCTTTGAGACGGATCCGTTTCAAAACGTTCAGGTCTCTGTGCATGCCCAGTAGTTTTCTTTCCCTCCCAGCATCGTCGCCCATCTTGGAGAAGCGACTTGCTGAACACTAGTAAGTATTGGAAGTTTGTCTGTCTTTATTTTTTTTCTATCTATCTGTTCTATGTAACTATCTGTTCTATCTATCTATCACTGGGGAGGAGGGGCAGGCACTGGGAGGGTTTGCTGGCTCTGGTGGGGGCTGCTGGCACTGTGGGGGGCTTATGGCACTATGGGGGGCTGCTGGCACTAGGGGGGGTTGCTGGCTCTGGCTGCTGGCACTGTGGGGGGCTGCTGGCACTAGGGGGGGGGCTGCTGGCACTATAGGAGCTGTTGGCTCTGGCAGTGGCTGCTGGCACTAGGGGGGACTTCTGGCACTGGGGGAGCTGATGGCACGGGGGGCTGATGGCACTTGGGGAGATTATGGCACTTGTGGGATTATTATATTTTTTTTATTACCTTCGTCAAAAAATTTTTTATTACCTTCGTCAAACGTATTCAGAGGCCGGTAAGTATAAAATCAACGCTTGGAGTTTGTACTGTTTGATTTGTTGCATTAATCAGTATGTGCTTTTATTATAGGCTTCTTCTTCTTCATCTGCCGGCTCTCCAGCTCCAGTGGTGGCCTCGCCATCATCCAGGGGAGGTGGACCAAGCCCGGAACTGGGTTGTCAAGAAGTAAGTAAGTAAGTATATATATATATATATATATATATATATAGAAAAGTAAAGAGAAGAAGCAGCACTCAAGAAAGTAAGCGGGTGCAAAAAATCCTCCTTATCAGACCTGTGACCAAGGTCCAAGTTGTAGACACAAGGCAAAAAAATGAAGGCAGCACCCCAAATAGTGAAGAAAGTGGAAGGTTTATTCACCCAACCTGCTGCTGGTTGGGTGAATAAACCTTCCACTTTCTTCACTATTTGGAGTGCTGCCTTCATTTTTTTGCCTTGTATATATATATATATATATATATATAAAAAAAAAAAAAAATACATTATGGTTAAACCATTTTTTTTTTAGCAACCTGCACCTAGAGCTGCCAGCCAGGATCCCCAAGTCGCCTCCAGAGTTCGTGGAAGTGTGCGTGGCGGTCGTAGACGTGTAAGTTTTGATTAAGTTGTTCTAATTTGCATTTTGTTTTTGGATTTTCAGTTAATTTTGTATTTCTTTTTCCTTCAGGGTTCCAGAGGCTCCACCAGAGAACATGAGGAGTTCGGGGTCCCTCAGATTGATAACGAGCTCCTCATCCAACTGGTGGAGGCGCGTCCATCTTTATGTGACCACTCCGACCTCTACCACGCTGATCATAATCGCACTCAGTGGCTCTGGAGGGACATATGTTCTGATCTTTTTGAGACCTGGGGGGATCTAAATGCGGTGGCTCAGAAGAAATGTGGTAAGTACAGCAATATGTATTTTACTACATTCATATTGTTCTTAACCTTCATCATGCAAATTTTTTTTTTATGTGTGTTTTTCAACAGTCAAACAGGTTACCACGCATTGGCGATCTATCCGGGACCACTTCAGGAGGGACTATAACAAGGAGGTTCAGGCCCCGACTGTCCCTGGAGCAACCTCAGGGCCTTCATACATCTATATGGTGGCCCTGGGGTTCCTGCGATGTACAATGGCACCAAGAAGGTAAATTATTTTAAGGACTGTAAAAATAATTTATTTTAAGGACTGTAAAAATAATTTATTTTAAGGGGCTGTCTGAGACAGCGGAGTGTTTGGTTACCTTTGTTTTGGCCAGCCCCCTACAGTCAGAGGGACAACTGTTCTCTCCGTCTGAGTGTAAGGGGCTGTCTAAGACAGAGGAGCATTTGGCTCCCCTGTTTTGGCCAGCCCCCTACAGTCAGAGGGACAACTGTTCTCTCCGTCTGAGTGTAAGGGGCTGTCTAAGACAGAGGAGCATTTGGCTCCCCTGTTTTGGCCAGCCCCCTATGGTATAAGGTAGCCATAGCATAGAACATTGATGCTGTATTTAAATTCTTTACTTAAATTTTTTTTTTCCCTACAGAACTACCAGCAGCACTCGGGAGCCTGAACAATCTCCTGAGGCGGAACCGGAACGGATCGCCACCGCCAACCCTCCTGTCCCTCATGCATCGGCTCAGGACAATCCGGGTCCCCTACCGGATCCCTTTGCTCAACAAAGGCTCTTAGGTTTCCGGCCAAATTTGAGAGCCCTGGTGAGCAGGCAGAGATCTGGTAGGCCAAATCGAAATAATTATGTGGACCTTGTAGAGGTCGTTTCCGACACTCTGGAAGGGTTTGCCGAGTTTAGTGCTGACTTGATTCGCTGCAGTGAGGGGGCGGAGTCGGCCCTAACTACCATTATGGGCTAAGCGTAATCAATTTGATGGACTCAATGACGCCCGAGCAGTTGCATGAGTTTAAGATCATGTTAGGGAGAACGGGTCATGGCAAATTATGCATTGTTGATCGTATACCCTCTGATTGGCACATGAACAAGCAAATGCTTGTTCATTGTTCAATCTTGTGCCCTTTCATATGAGCCCTTGTGGGAGTCACGGTCCATCATCATCATCATGAATTCATTAATAAATTGTAATTTTACAGTTTGATTAATGATTTCCCGATGACGCTCTGCCATAACTAGTGTGATTACCACAAGGGACACGCAAGGGACATACTGCTGTTAAGGCCTCTTGCACACGACTGTATGCCCTCCGGGACATATGGTCCGTGAGCGGGCCATATGTCCCGTAGTGGCATTGATCGTGCGCACAGGAGTACACAGCATCATAGTTTACAATGATGCTGTGCAAGTCCAGCTGCCCGCGGGGCTATTGTCTAGCACTAATAGATCATATGAGTGCGGGACAATAGCCCAGTGTGCGGCACAACATGGACAGCATCATGATGCTCTGTACTGCCGTACACACGATTAATGGCGATCTGGGACATACGGCCCACTAACGAACACTATACATCTTTTAGTGCATATAGTCGTGTACAAGAGTCCGAAAGGTGTGGTCCGTGATCAGAGCTGAAACCGGACTGACTTGGAATTTCAACCAGCCGGCCCCCAAGAGTTTAGCAACGGAGCATTTAAATGCTTCAAAGCTAATGACAACCCTGGGGATCTGAATACATAAAGTGGGGGGACACTTTGAGATGCTAACTCAATACAAAATGGATCCGCTAAACGGATGCAAAAACGGAAACCAACGTGACAAACGGATCCGCATTACAGATGGATCCGTTTGTACGGATCCGTCTGAATGGCTTCCGTTCGTCTCCGTTTAGTCATTTTTTTGGACGGATCCGTTTCAAATGGATCCGTGAAACGCCAGTGTGAAAGTAGCCTTAGTTGTTTTCCTGTCATTCACAGGAACCAAACCATTACAGAATTCCCAAAGGAAATGATCGACCAACAGTGGTTGAGTGGTAGATTTCCTTTATCAAAGCATAAATAACGGAGCTACAAAATAGATCTAGATTTTGAAATTGGTAGTCTTTATTGAAACACGGTTCCTTTAAAGGAGTTATGCCATGATTAATGTAAAAAATGAAATTCATCCATAATCTAGTATATGATAACCTCTTTGTAACAAAGCTAGAACCAGCCCTGCACCTCACATGCATCCACAGATCTCCCCATTCATTGCTCCAATGTTTCTGCTAGATTTATTTCTCGCTGGCAGCTTAGGGAGCGTGTCCTTTCTCAGAAGGTGTGTCCTTTTGGCTGCAGCTACTGGCAGTTAAAGTATGGAACTGAGTGTGGGCTTCCAAACCAGACAGCTACATTACATTGAATAACTCAGTAGCTATCATTTTTTAATTACATGCAATAGTATTCAGATCCAGGTGCTGGTTTGAATCTAACAATATAAAAGAGCATTGCCATATAGTAAACATTAGTGACATATGATATCAGGTGTATATATTTATATATGTGGTTGTTTTTCTACAGGTGGAGAGGCTGATATTTAAATGGATCCCGAGTTGAATAATTTGAAGACATTTAAAGTATAAATGTACTGTAGGTGTGACAACAAGTTACATTTTCCAGAGGCTGGACGCAGGCTCTTTCCATTCTTCACCCATCAACACACGGAAGTTAAAAGGCCTGAAATACTCCAACCGGTGACTATAAAATAAAGAGAATGCAGGTCACATTCTGTTGAGTATATAAGTGATTTCTCTAAAGCATACAGCCATCTCTTCACTTACAATGTACAGTAGATGTGAACACGACACAAATTATTAACTTCACTCACATTCTACGTACTCTATTTCACAATAATTCATTATGGTTTTTTATATATAGCAATGAGCTATCAGCTGGAGAAGGGGTGATCAAGTGCAGTTTGACGAGGACTTCTTGTTAGAGACATTAGTCTACTTTCACACTGGCGTTTTGGCTTTCCGTTTGTGAGATCCGTTCAGAGCTCTCCCAAGCGGTCCAAAACGGATCAGTTTTGACCTTAATGCATTCTGAATAGATAAGGATCCCCTCAGTTTGCCTCCGTTCAGTCTCCATTCCGCTCTGGAGGTGGACACCAAAACACTGCCTGCAGCCTTTTGGTGTCCGTCTGACGAAACTGAGCCAAACGGATGACACAATCTGGCACAATAGAAAACGGATCCGTCCGCTATTGACTTTCAATGGTGTTCAAGACGGATCCGTCTTGGCTATGTTAAAGATAATACAAACGGATCCGTTCTGAACGGATGCAGACGGTTGTATTATCTGAATGGATCCATCTGTGCAGATCCATCCAGTAGCCTTAGCTTGCTTAAAAAATGTCTTGTTAATCCACTGCCTAAGAATACTGCCAGAGGCAATTTGTAGAGAAAAATAAAGAGAGATGGATACAGACCCTAGGTAGATGTTACTACACTTTTCATTCGGGAAAATTATAGGGGTCATTTACTATCCAGAAATACGCAAATATAAGGCGTATAACTTTTGCGCTGAAATCTGCTAGTCTTCCCCATTCACGCCAGGTCTAAAAATGTGGGCAAAGGGTGGGCGGGAAAGGGGACGGGCTGGCCTGATTTAGAAAATGGTCTAAAGGTGAGACAGCAAGGAAGATAGATTACATTTAGACTGGCGCTGGCCGGTGCCTCTTCATAACTTCAGCGGATACACCGCCAGCGCACAGGGTTATTAACACCGGCATCTAAAACACCGATCTTAATAAATTACCCCCTATATTTCTATGCTCTCTGGAATCGTTGCCAAATTTTGTCTTGTGTCTGTAATAAAAAAAAAAATCATCTGATCATAACTTTTTTTATGGTTGTAATTGCCATATTACAGTTCACAGTAACTGCTGTTAGGAGTTCATTTTGGCAGATACTGTAGAAACGGCTTACTTTGACCTTTAGGACCAATAAAGACAGAGGCATAACTATAGCAACTTCCTGCAATCCCTACTCCCATGGCTAGTCAAGATTGCCCCCCTACCTTAACCACTCTGATGCTGTGGTTGCTAATGACCAGAGCATCTGAAGGGTTAAATGGTTGGGATCAGAGTTATCAGATGGAATATTAAATGTTAGCGCAAACGTTAACATTTGCGCACTTGGAAAGCAGTTAGCAAACAAAGAAAACAAAAAAAAAAAAGGAAAATAGTTACATTAGGAAGGGGTTAAAGGGTTTCTTTGGGATTTTTATACCAATATCTGATCGACACTCGGGACCCCCGCCAATCAGCTGTTTGAGAAGGAGGCAGCACTCTATACTGGCGCCTCTTTCTAGTCATTACATGATGCGTCGTCTCCTGTAGAGCGGCGGCGTGGTGTAATTACAAGTACTCGCCCCATTCAAGTGAATGGAACGGGTACTCGTCATTAGACTGCACTTCTGAGACGAAGTGCAGCGTAATGAACAGGAGGCGGTGCTCACATGGAACAGCTGATTGTCGGGGGTCCCGGGCGTTGGACCCCAGCCGATCAGATACTGATGACCTATCCAGAGGATAGATCATCAATATAAGTCGCTGCACAGCCCCTTTAATTTGAGCTGTGATTGATCTGTCACAACGGTACCTGACAGACGACAGATGCTATATGCTACAGAAGGCAGATGTGCCTAAGATAAAATACAAGGCTAAATAGCTTGGCCGCTGTCACGTTCCTGGCTACTAGTTACAACAGTTCAAACAGGGTTGCTAGCAATCAGTTTCTGTCTTCATTTACACTGGACTTCATTTTATGGCTAAATTGCTTCTCAAATGGGCTCGGTAGATCTCACTAATTATCTCTGTCATAATAAGATTTTTACAAAGACAGAAAATATAGGAAAAGAATCTCTTGAACGTGTTGACATGGACATCTCATTATAGTCTGCAATGTGGACCTTATGTTGCGGGGACATTATTTAACACCTTTATTATATATTTCTTTTGGTTAGTGCTACAATAATCACATCGCTGCTTGACAACTTTTACTACTTCCTAATAACGCAGCTTAAAAGGTGTTTTTTTTACAAACTGGTCACAATGTGACGACTGCAATGTCACCAGTCAGGGATCCCAGCATTCCCTGTAGCTGTATGTCTCTTCCTCCGGTGCCTTTTGTTTCCCTTGTTACTTGTGTTGCCTTCAGACCATTGTACACACATGAAGAAAGCAGAAGTCCACATCAGTATCTGGAACACTTACAAGTCAGGTTGCTGGCCTTCTTGTACTTCCTTTTCAGGGACAGGATAAAGTGCCTCGTACGTTCTCTTCAGCCCAGAGCCATGAATTGCGTAGGCATTAAATCGGTCAACTGAAGGGGGAAAGTACTCCCAAGGTATACACGCTCTGCCTTCCCAGGTCTCCTGTGATATGGACGCTTGAAAGGACAGTGGCAGACGTTCCTGTGCAGGAAATGAATACAGGATATTATACACTCGGGGGTCACAGAAACAGCGGCAGGCATTATTACTACACAGGCCTTGAACGCTGGAGCGTGAAGGACAAAATCTCAGCCTGACAAAGACAAATGTAACATGCCTGCACACAGTGCTCCTGAGTGGACCGTCTCCCGGAATACAACATATACTCCACGCACAGAGATGAATATGTTAGATTAAGATTACTTAAACCAGAAGAGCAGACAGAACATTTTCAGATATGATTTTCAGTTTACGTGGAAGAACACTAGATTTCATTTTATTTCTATCCTGAATTGCCCTGCAGCCTAAATTAGGAGTCTCTTCACATTGCACTTACTATGTCCTATCGAAGAGCATTTATTACTGTTTAGGGAAGAAGTATTATAATAATACCCCATTTCTGCCCCAAAACCCTCTTTGTGTCCCCACACAATAAAAATTCCCAGCTTCATTATTTTTCTAGAGGGTACAAAGGGAGTATTACTACTGTGTGGGTCACTAAGAAGCAAACTATTACTGGCCTAAGAGAGACGCTATTACTGTGTTTCGGTAGTATTACTGTGTAGGGCACAATGAATTTTTATTATCTGGGGTAGTATTATATTTTCGATGAACTATTTACTGTATTTCCTTTAATTTTTTCAGGGGTGCTGTCTATGTGACACTATATATATACAGTACAGACCAAAAGTTTGGACACACCTTCTTATTCAAAGAGTTTTCTTTATTTTCATGACTATTGTAGATTCACACTGAAGGCATCAAAACTATGAATTAACACATGTGGAATTATATACATAACAAACAAGTGTGAAACAACTGAAAATATGTCATATTCTAGGTTCTTCAAAGTAGCCACCTTTTGCTTTGATTACTGCTTTGCACACTCTTGGCATTCTCTTGATGAGCTTCAAGAGGTAGTCCCCTGAAATGGTTTTCACTTCACAGGTGTGCACTGTCAGGTTTAATAAGTGGGATTTCTTGCCTTATAAATGGGGTTGGGACCATCAGTTGCGTTGAGGAGAAGTCAGGTGGATACACAGCTGATAGTCCTACTGAATAGACTGTTAGAATTTGTATTATGGCAAGAAAAAAGCAGCTAAGTAAAGAAAAACGAGTGCCCATCATTACTTTAAGAAATGAAGGTCAGTCAGTCAGCCGAAAAATTGGGAAAACTTTGAAAATAAGGGCTATTTGACCATGAAGGAGAGTGATGGGGTGCTGCGTCAGATGACCTGGCCTCCACAGTCACCGGACCTGAACCCAATCGAGGTTGTTTGGGGTGAGCTGGACCGCAGAGTGAAGGCAAAAGGGCCAACAAGTGCTAAGCATCTCTGGGAACTCCTTCAAGACTGGAAGACCATTTCAGGGGACTACCTCTTGAAGCTCATCAAGAGAATGCCAAGAGTGTGCAAAGCAGTAATCAAAGCAAAAGGTGGCTACTTTGAAGAACCTAGAATGACATATTTTCAGTTGTTTCACACTTGTTTGTTATGTATATAATTCCACATGTGTTAATTCATAGTTTTAATGCCTTCATAGTCATGAAAATAAAGAAAACTCTTTGAATGAGAAGGTGTGTCCAAACTTTTGGTCTGTACTGTATATATATTTTTTTTTTTGGGGGGGGGGGGGGTCACTATACAGTAGTTCTGACACCATTATTTCTGAAATACAGTATTTGAGGGTAGTATAACACACATGAGATACAGTAATAGGGGTAAATGGATAGTAACCGACACACATTTGGAGGTAGCATCACAAGTGTTGGTGTAGGTTGGAAGGGTACTAGAAAAATAATGGGCCAGCATACTCTGCTGACACAAATCATGGCTGGAAAAGACATCAACTGTGAATCAGTGGATTCATCTGTACTGTATTCATTCACATGATCCGCAGAGTGTAGATCTGGCATCAGACCATTATATGGTCACTACATGGTGGTATTATTGGACTTTCTATAGTGGTTTTTATTCAGTAACGGTATAGTAATGTTATTCACTCACTATAAGACCATTGCAGCATCAGCGGTGATCAGTGGTGCAGCACTCTGCTCTTAGGACGATATTTCAGCATTTGGGGCCCTATTTTACTATTGATCTTCTGTTATTTAATAACATTGCTTACCTTTGACCCAATTCTTCATGATTTTGGACAACCCACTAAAAAAAGCAACAGCTAGAATTTTATATTTAGAAGGTTCTCTACCCTTTAACCCTTCCTACTTAATATATAGAACTGGTAACTTATTTCTTCTATAACCCTTTTAGGACCGGGTCATTTTCAGTTTTTGTGTTTCTATTTTTTAACTCCCTGCCTTCCTGGAGTCATTACTTTTTTCCGTTCTCATAGCTGTGTGGGGGCTTGTTTTTTACGGAACAAGTTGTACTTTCTACTGGCACCTTTGAATATTGCATATGATGTAGTGGGAAGCTGGAAAAAAATTACCAATGGGGTGGAATTGGAAAAAAACGCAATTCCTCCACAGTTTTAAGGGTTTTGTTTCTACAGTGTCCCCTATGCGGTAAAACTGACCTGTTACCTTCATTCTCTGGGTCAGTATGATTTTATAGTATGTATTTTAATACTGAAAACAAATTAAAACTTTGCAGAATTTAATTTTTTTCTTTTCATTGTCATATTCTGACTCCCAAAACTTTTTTTTACAGTTGCACCTATGGAGCTGTTCTTTTTTTGACATTTTGATCACTTTCTATTCAATTTTATCCTTAGGGGTGGTGAAGTGACCATAAAATGACAAATTAGACATTTAAGGCTGCGTTCACATCACTTTTTTGCCATCCGTTTAACGTATACAAAACACGTATACGTTAATGGATGCCTCAGACTGATGCCATACAGTGGCATGCACTCACCATAGAGTTCCATTGTAAAAGAAAAAAAAATATATATATATGTTAACGAGGGAAGGCGTTCTTACCTCTGATACAAATGGCTCCAGGGTTTTTCACTCTCAGATGCTGTGGTCACATTTGACAGTGGCATTTAAGTGATGAAATGTCTGCGATCGGTGTTATTGCTGATCGCAGTCTTTGGTGCCAGGTGTCCCCTGCGGTCAGGTGCCATTTCAACTCTATAGGACTGCCAGAGATGTGCTAGCGCTTGGCTTTTTCAGGCAGCACCAAAGGAGCAATAACGCAAATGTTTAATTGCCGCTCCATTCAAACGGGGGAGCGTGAAAAATAAATTACCTTTCTTTTGCAAAAAGAAGCCACAAAAGTAGTGGCTACAGGTTCATAATACTGCCCTGCGGCCACTCTGTATGCTGCCAAATATGGTTTGTGTATAAGGCAATTCTGTGTGCCTAAGGCCCAAGAGGTATTCTGATCATATGGTTATTTATTAACATAACCATTGGCTAGATCATTTTCAGGTGATAAAGTCTATCTCTCAGGAAATAAAGTCAGAAGTACATTAGACTTATGTACTGTCTCACATGGACAGCAGAAGCCCTGTGCAAGAAAAGCCCATGGACCCTTGTTATGGATGATGAGCAGCGCCCTTATGTTCCACTAGCTGTCTGCCTCATCCAAATAAATGGAGCTAATAGGACTGGACAACAGTACCAGACAGATGCAAGGAAATAGATGCGCTGTGTGGAGAAGTGGCTGGACCCCTAAACATTGATGACTTATCCTAAAGATTGCCAATCAATGCTAAATTCTGGAGAAAAAAAAACCATTAAGAAGTGGTCAACCCTTTGAACAAAACTCTTACATCTGTGGCCTTAGGTTTTCCTGTTATTTTACATATTGTTTCCTCTTTTTTGTATCGGTTCATACTGGTAGCGGTTAGTCAGACACACTCAAATTAAATTTCCACCAATGCATATCAAGCTCCCATTACTTATGGGGTTATACAGATGCACTTAACACTCTGTTCAAATTATCAATTAGATATAATCATCCTGTGATGAAGCCAAAAGCTGTAGAGCGCAGCAACATTCTAAATTTGGCAAATCACCACTAATTATTCATGGAGCTAAGAAGAAAGGAGGAAGCTAAAGGTTTCTAAACTGTATTATCCCTAATCTTCGCCCGCCCTCCTGTTTTATAGCTGACAACTGTGTTGTGCAGAACATGCCAGCTTTAATTAGAAATTTCATTTTATTAAATGCCAGTTGGCAGGGAAAGACTAGGGCTGAAAGGACGAGGAACGAGAAGGCAGACGATCCTCCAGGTAGCTCATTTGCTCTTCTGCAGTGCCGTGTTGAGGATCGGATTTTCAGCTGTTTTAAATGTTTATGAGCCACGTTTCAGGCTGCTCAGCAGGATTTGAGACTCAGCAAAACCATTACCCTTACTTACCTTCCAAATATTTCTGCGATGTGAGAGAAGTAGCACCAAATGATGCCCGTGTCTGCAAAAATAAAAATGCACAGCAGTCTGTACCGGAGTCATTTCTAGTATAAGTACCTTAATTCTAGGAGCGAGGAGAGAGACATGTAATGCAGCTATGATTGTTTCACACTGCGCACACAGCGGCACCTGCACAACTGCATAATACTAAGCCAGTGCTGTACGGGTAGTCAAGAGATACTTTCCTGCCGCAGCCTTCTCTGTTACTCTTCGGAAGAAAAAGCTTTGATTCAATGTATTGCAGAGGGAATGCGAGCCACCAGACATCAGTGCACAGTAATCTCTGGCTATTTCTTACCAGCATATTTAAACCTGTTATGTTTGCTCCTCTAGGGGCGCCCTAGAAGGAGTCAATGTACCTGCAAACTGTGCCGAAAATCCACAAAACGACACAAAAAAGGCACATAAATTTACTATATTTATCTCGGTTTTAGTGCATTTTTTAGGTGCAGATTTTCTGTTAATATAAGCATTGAAGTCTATGGGGAAAACCACTCTACACAAGGTGCAGAATCGCACAAACAACTGGCGTGCTGCAGATTTTAACATCCGCACGGTAGGCCGACTTCCACACGAAAGAAAAAAGCAAAGTGTACATGAGATTTGTCTAATCTCATTCACTTTGCTGGTACAATTTTACGCTGTGGGTTTTCCCACACGAAAAATCCACATGGAAAAAAGGCACCCTCAGCAGGAATGTAGGCATTGTAAGTAGAATTTGGTATCGGTTAACCATTCTAATGCGCTAATGCCTCCGAGGGACTTGAAAACATTATATATATAACAATAGAACTTTACTCTGCTAGGACTCAAAAGACGTCCATAATATAAGTACATTATTGCTATTCCCTTTTCAAGCCATAGACAGTAAGGGCGCCTTCACAGGTATAGTAATTGTCCGCTAAGCACAAATCAGAATGTCTCTGATATCCTGCCGCATTGCTTTCAACTACCTGTTGTAATGCAATGCATATGTGCTTTCTGCAGCAGCTTTGTCCATACTGGAAAATGACAGTACATGGAAAAGCACTCTTTGGCCAATTTTAAGGCCCCATGCACACGGCCGTAGCCCGTATTGCGTCCCGCAAACAGCGGGTCCGCAATATGCGGGCACCGGCCGTGTGCTCCCCGCATCACGGTACGGAACGATCACTGACCCATTCAAGTTGAATGGGTCTGGATCCGTCGCGGCTGCCGCACGGATGGGGCTCGTGCATTGGGGACCGCAAATTGGGGAACGGCCGCTCAACGGCCGTGTGCAAGAGGCCTGTGGGACACTATTACATCTAAACTATCCTCTGTATGGGTCCAATTACATGCAGAAAAAAATGATGGTATATTTCACTAAATATTGTATTACAGTGTAGAGCAGTGGTTCTCAACCTGCGGTACAAATACCTTAAGGGGTAAGCAGGACTGCCATAGCATCCAGCATTGCATCACCGCTGGTCGCTAGGATCCCCTTGATATTCAACTGTATCGCTGTCCTGGGGATGGTGAAAGAGGTAAGTGTTGTGTTAGGGCACGGAGCCGATGTCTCCCTGCCCCTCTCTTCACTTTTCACTCTCTCTACAGGTACTAGGCCTGAAGCTAATCAGAAGCGGGCGCAGGCAGCGTGATGACATCATCATCATCATCACACCATCTGAGCTGGGCTGCAAAGGCATCGAGGTGAGTATTTGAGTTTGTTATTCTTCTTTGGCAGCATGCTGTTGGGCAACTTTTTTGGGGGAAGGGATCAAGTCATTATTATAATGGGGTGAGCACTGTGGGGACTATAAGGGGGCATAACTGCTATTGGGGGCACTAAAAGGGGGCATTTTTTACTGGCACACATTATGGGGGCCTTATTACTACTGAGGGTACTATAAGTGGACATTTACTTCTGGGGCACACTTTGGGGACTTTATTACTACTGAGGGCCACTATGGTGGTGTCATTACTACTGGGGGAAGTAAATGCATATGAATACCATGGCACCCATAAGTGATGCTTAAATATGTCTGTTATGGAGTGCCTTTGTCTTATATTTAGACCATTTTCTACGCCTAAAACAGGCATAGAAAATGTTGAATGAGACTGGCCTGCCAGGCCGTCCCCTTCCCCGCCACAATTTTACAGCTGGTGTGAGCAGGGCAAAGTCGCAGATAGCAGAACAACTAACCGTTTAGTAATTTAGGCGTATTTCAGCTTGGTAAATGACCCCCAATATATCTGTCAAATTAAAATTACTTAAAAAGGTATAACAAAATGTTCAGCATTTTCTGTCTGGATTCTCACACAAATAGTGAAATATAATAATTTGTTTTCTTATTTATTTATTTATTTATTTTAAAGCAGCTTTTCTGTCACTGCGACCTACAATCAGCCCATTAAAAAATAATAATTCTATTTTTTCTGTTAAATGGGATATGGAGTAACCAGGTTACGGTCACTTTATCCTCTTGTTTATTATTTGTGATTATAAAAGGCATAAATGGAACTACTTGGAAGTTGTTATATATTTAAGGCTTTAACTACTGCATCAAATTGTCAGCACCCTACGCCAAATTATGTATTCAGCAAATGAAAGATATTTGTTAATAAAATATATGTAACAATACTAATGTCGCAAAAAGTCATAACTAGTATACCTTGGTGACCATAATTAGTTAAGCATGCAAATGAGCTCTTAACAAGCTCTGCTGCTAGTGCCACCAGATGTAAGGCAGTTATCCTATAAGTCATTGTTCGACCCTTTAAGTAGGCCTTGAGACATGACTTGGATATTAAATAAGCCAGCACCTCATCTGCAGAAAGTTGTTTCAGGGTGATTGCCCCTCATATCAGTACTGGCTTAATTGGGTGAGAGGCCTAAGTCAGGATATGGGAGGTACAATCTATCCTCGTGGAAAACACCTTAGGCTACATGCACATGACAGTAAAAACCGGACATGTGATGGACGTTTTGTTTAACGGAAATCACACGTCCGTTTTAAGACCAATGGTAGTCTATGGGGTTATTCACACGACAGTATTTTTTCATGGCCAGTGAATAACGGATAAAAAGAAAAATAGCACATTTTCTGTCTCGCTCGCTTTTCACTGACCAATTGCTCCCATAAAATTAAATGAGACAGTTTTTAATGTCTGTTTCTCAGAGAGGCATTAGTGAAAAAAAGTCAGTTAAAAATGGACAGTTTATCTGTTTTTAACAGATTTTTTTTCACCTGTGCATGTAGCCTAAATCGGCGTGAGGAGACTTATAGGCCATACGTGCTCCTCTGGAATTCTGTGAAGAAAGGGATGCAAATAAGCTCTTAACAAGCTCTGCCTCTAATGCCACCAGATGTATCCTATAAGTCAATGTTCTGCAGATGAGGTGCTGGCTTATTTAATATCCGAGTCATGTCTCAAGGCCTATTTAAACGGTCGAACATTGACTTATAGGATAGCTGCCTTATATCTGGTGGCATTAGAGGCAGTTCTTGTTAAAAGGTCATTTGCATCCCTTTCTTTCCAGAAGAGGAGCATGTATGGCCTATAAGCCTCCACACGCTGATTAAGGCACTCTCACCAAGGAGAGATTGTACCCCCCAAATTAGTTAAATTAGTTAATGAGCACTAAGATATACCATCCATGTTTTATCATTGGGAATCTGATTGCTGTAACCCCCTAGTGATGACTAGGTAGGAGGACACATTTTTGGCTTTTGACCATTATAGACGGACAATGTGGCCTCCAAAAAAGTGCAGAGTCAACTGTAAACTGGAGTCACATAAAGATATATACACTAGTTGAAAAAAAATAAAAGAACAAAAAAACAAGACCAGGAAAACAATGTGATTGACCATTATAGACGGACAATGTGGCCTCTAAAAAATCTGAGTGCAGAGTAAACTATAAACTGGAGTCACATAAAGATATACCATATACACTAGTTGAAAAAAAATAAAAGAACAAAAAAACAAGACCAGGAAAACAATGTGATTGAGTAGAGATAGTTTAAACTGCAAGTGGTTCTTAGTCAATGATCACCCAAACAAGGTGGTGCACCCTTTATTTTGGGTTTTGCAGCAGGGTATATATTGAGGCAACGTCACATTTTAATACTGGGTCCCCTCCTTTAATACTCCCCTCGCTGCGATACAGGCTGTCACTCTGGCATGGTAACGTGTACAGATCATTGCTATAGGGTTAATATTTTATTATTGTAATTTACTGTTAATGATTAATACTAAGGTTCACCACTTTAAAATGTTTACTGAGATGAAATTCGTGCACTGTGAATCCCAAAGGGTGATAAAATTGGAATGAGGTTGCCAGGGTGGGAGGTGGCCGGACATAAACTGCCTGCTGGACAATCCTAATGCTAATGTGAAAGAAGCCTAAGTCAGTAAGGTAAATGCTCATGTATGGCAATAGACTTTAATGCCTGTGGAATGGTTTATTCTGAGACAGACTGGCCATGCGGATCTAAGAACTGCCTCCAAAGCCTGGGCATTGCAGAAAGTGTTAATAAGATGGGAATTGCACACCTGTGGTTATTTGAGAAGATTTCAAAGTGTACTTAGAGAGTACTCAGGGAAGACTACTATCATCATTGCCACCTCTTATATACAACCTTTGGGAGAATCTTCCTCTGTCATACACCTCAGAACTGTGCCTATTGCTTGCATATGTACTACAACCTTCATAATGTACTCAGTAAAGAGAGACTTTATTTACTAGAACTAAAAGGACCTGGTCTTTGACTCCACCATCCATCCTCCGGCCCGCCAACACTTGCCCTCCTGCCTTACAACCATCTACCAAACATAAAGGTCACCTCAGCCACCACCAGGCAGGAGTCCCCAAATGTCCAGGGTGTGCCACAAGGGAAGAAAGGGTACGTCCTCCCATCACTGCACAGCCCAGGGAGTGCCAGAGTGAGGAGTGCTACCGTGAGTACTACTACTCTCATCAGTGCCACTACCACCACTTCTGTTCTGGAATAACACTCAATTCCTGTGCTTGTTACATAAAGGGCATGTTAACACCTTAAGGACCCAGCCATTTTTCACCTTAAAGACCAGGCTGTTTTTTGCAAATGTGACATGTGTCACTTTCTATGGTAATAACTTTAGGATGCTTTAACTTATCCAAGCCATTCTGAGATAGTTTTCTCATGACATATTGTACTTCAGGTTAGTAGTAAATTTGAGCCAATATGTTTCACCTTTATTTATAAAAAAATAAAAAAAATTAACAGAAAATGTGCTATTTTCTAAATTTGAATTTCTCTGCTTTTAAGACGGATAGTGATACCTCATAAAATAGTTATCAGTTAACATTCCCCATATGTCTACTTTATGTTTCTCATCATTTTGTAAGTTTTATTTTTTTTAGGACGTTAGAAGGCTTACAATTTTAGAAGCAATTTTTAAAATATTTTAAAAAATGTCATTTCCAAAACCCTTTTTTTAAGGACCAGTTCAGTTATGAAGTCACTTTGTGGGGCTTACATAGTAGAAACCATCTATAAATGACCTCATTTTAGAAAATACACCCCTAAAGTTATTCAAAACTAAGTTTACAAACTTTGTTAACCCTTTAGTTGTTCCACAAGGATGAAAGGAAAATGGAGGTGAAATAAAAAAAATGTGACTTTATTTTCAGATTTTACATTTTAATCCAGTTTTTCCTGTAAGGCAGCAAGGTATAACAGCAAAACAAAACTCAATATTTATTACCCTGATTCTGCGGTTTACAGAACCACCCCATATGTTGTTGTAAATTGTCGCCATATTACCTTCGAAGAGACCCTGACCTTTCCACAGAGTGGAAACACCCACAAAGTGACCCCATTTTGGAAACTACATCCCTCAAGGAATTTATTTAAAGGTGTACTAACCACTTTGACCCCCACAGGCATTTAACAGAATTTAGAAAAACTTGGCTGTAAAAATAAAAAATTTCATTTCCTCCACTAAGATGTTGCATAAGCCCCTCATTTTACATTTTCACAAGAGGTAACAGGATAAAAAGGAGAAAGCATGATTATGTTTTCTCTTCAAAGTGCAGAGGGCGCGGCAGTTACAGAGAGAGCACACCCTCTAGGTGTAATGGTAACGCCCATGTTGCTCCTAAAGGCTCATTTGCATATATTAAAACATCAGTATTCTCAGTAATGCGGGCACATATGGACATGGGACCAACACAGATGTCTTCAGCTGCCAAGCGCACATGTAACAGGTCAGCCAGTGTCATAGGTACAAAACTGCTGAAATGACAATACTTATTTTGTATGACTTCTTGAACACAAATTTACACAAAATCCAAATCCGTCATAGGATCTCAATAGCGGAAGAAAACGCTTCAGTTTTGTCCCCATTCATTGTCAATGGGGACAAAACTTAACTGAACGAAACGGAGTGCACCAGAATGCATTCCGTTCCGTTTAGCTGCGTACCCATCGCGGACAGAATAACGCTGCAAGCAATGGGGATGGATCCGTTTTCTCTGACAAAATAAAAAATGGATCCGTTCCCCATTGACTTTCAATGGTGTTCAGGGCGAATCCATCTTGGCTATAGAAGACATAATACAACCGGATCTGTTCATGACAGATGCATGCGGTTGTAATATTGTAACGGAAGCGTTTTTGCAGATCCATGACGGATCCGCAAAAAACGCTAGTGTGAAAGTAGCCTAACTGCAGGAGTTGCTAGGTCTTAGCACACCTAAATCAGCTCTGCAGTACATATCAAAAGGCTGCATTCCTCATATAAGTGGGGCTAATATGCCAGCACCAGTTACAGGAGAAACTAGAATTAAAACAAATATAATGTTAAATGCCCTCCAAATGACTTGTATGATCTTAATAGGGAGAAGGGGTGGTAGGCACAATGTGTAAAAAAAAACACAACCACTAGCCCACACAGCAGCTTCTAGCACCACACCCAGTGTCCATAAATTATATATCCCCTAATATCCCCTATATCTTAAAGACTGGAAAGGGAACATAAGTTAAAAAATATAAAAATATTAAATTTGTGCATCACAAGAAAAAAGACCAAAAAAGTATTTAAATAACTGAACAAATAAAAGTTATAGCTTTTGAAGCTGCATGTACTTAAAAAAAGGAAAATGTGACTGGTCACTAAGGAGGTAAATAGCCCAGACTTGGAGACAATCAGGAGAAGAAAGCGCTGCCGGCACTGCTACACCTGACCAATATGCAGGATTGCAGGGAAGACACGGGTAATGTGATTCAGCAAATGGATACGGTGGTGCTCTGCTGAGGTAGACGCAATGGTATATTCAGAGGAGAGATGAAAGGAGACAGCGGCACTCACCAATTCCACCTTGGAATTGGTGAGTGCCGCTGTCTCCTTTCATCTCTCCTCTGAAATGGCCCAGACTTACTACGTTCTTACTGCTTAAAGGGGTTGTCTCACTAATATGTATTATGATAGTCCATATTGCCTCCTTTCTTGGATTGATTAATTTTTCCATCTCATTATATACTGCTCGTATCCAGGGATTACGAACACCACTGCAGCACAGATACGACGTGGCCAGGACAGGACTCCCACAGCCCTGGCCAATAGAGGGGCCGATATCTTTTTCTGTAGCGTACAAGCACGACCACCACTGATGGATTGCGGGGTGGTCGTAACCATGGAAACGAGCAGTGTATAATGTGATGAAAAAATGTATCCAGCCAGCAAAGGAGGTAATATGGGTAATCACAATACATTAGTAAGTGCCTTGTATTAACTTTCTCTACCCCTTTAAGATATATAAGAGCACAGAAAAATGTCCTTCTTTAGAACTGACTAATGCTTATTACTCACTGTTATGGGATGTACAACTAATGTCCTTAAATGATGGATGTACTCCCAGGAATTGGAGCCATACACAGATGTAACAACAAGGATTCCACAGTAAAAGAAGGAAGATGTAGGACAGAGGTGCAGCATTACTGAACTCTGGTAAAACTATATAAATGACATATGGCTGTGCCGCCACATTACCACCTCATGTGAATACACACTTTAACAATGGAGATTTTTAGAACGCGGATGTGGACAACTCACTGACACAGACTGCATCGCAAGGTCAGAAATACAAAAAAATGAACTTACGGGCCAAGTTCGACTTCTAGATACTGCTCCTTCTCAGAATTTAGGAAAAACGCTTCGACAACTGTAAAAACAAGAAAGCAACACATGTAACGGTAACGCCCCCATTGCTCCTACAGGCTCATTTGCATATATTGAAACATCATTATTCTCAGTAATGCGGGCACATATGAACATGGGACCAACACAGATGCCTTCAGCTGCCAAGCGCACATGTAACAGGTCAGCCAGTGTCATAGGTACAGAACTGCTGACAGATGCCCTTTAAATTGTTTGCCACTTTATAATAACTTGATTTAACGAGAATATACAGTTTCCTCCCTACGAGTCACCATTTCCATGTCCCAAGGTACACTATGGAGGCATGAAAGTTTGTGTGGTATTTTGCAGTGTTTTTAAGCAAACACTGCCAGCCGCAGATAATGCATGATTTTATTTGTTTTTGGCCCAAAAAAGCCAGGAGCAAAGCTGTGTGTGTAGGAAACGATACGGTGCTCTAACTGAAAACAGCTTTAGAAATATGGGTGTTCCCCGCATATGTACAATGCTAAAACAAGTTAGTTAACACATCCTATAAAAGAAAAGAAATGTGCTGGTGCGCATCGCTGTGGCGGAAAGACAGAAGCAAACACACAATGCAACAGCACTCTGCAAACTCTGAATAAATGGATTATAAATGTAACATTGTTTTCATAGATCCTTATGATGCTGTGAGTTTGGGTCAGTTAGCCCGAGGCACATGTAAGTAATACAGAAAGATATGTCCGGAATGTACCTGTATAATTAGCCCCTTAAAGGGTTTTTCCAGGATTTGGTCCCTTTTCCAGTAGCCCCCGTAGCCTATGGTACCAAGTGAAGAATCATAGTGAACTGTTCTCAACAGCTCTGGTCGGAGGTCTTCTCGGTCCCTACCAGATTACTTCTAGCCACTGCAGTCAAGGACTGGTCTCAGCAGTGACATGCCCCAAAGCGGCACATCAATGCTGGGTCATGTGCTGCTTGGGGACAGGTCACTGTTGAGGCTAGCTATTGGCTGCAGCGAGTAATTACCATTTCCTGAAGGTCAGCATGATCTCTCCCTTGACCAGGGCCATCCTAGGGGATATAAGAGGTTCCTGACAAAGGATCTCCCCTATCGGGGCGGCTATTCCGTTCTTAGGGCTGTTTCACACGAGCGGATGGCGTGCGTGACATCCGCTCCGTGAATGACAGCCAAGACCCGATGCAGACTGCAGAAGCACGGAGCATTAACACGATTGATAATTCTCCGTGCCTCTCTGTGATCTCTTTACTACGAAATCACAGTGACAACTTTATCTCACTGTGATTTCGTAGTAAAGAGATCACAGAGAGGCACGGAGCATTATCAATCATGTTAATGCTCCGTGCTTCTGCAGTCCGCATCGGGTCTTGGCTGTCATTCACGGAGCGGATGTCACGCACGGCATCCGCTCGTGTGAAACAGCCCTTAGGCAGGGTATCGAGTAATAGGGTGAGCTCCAGGGTCAGAAATCCCCTTTATCTGCTGCCCATTCCCCAGGCCTATCTTTTATATCTTTGAGTTTTGCAATATCGTTTTTTATTTTATTGTTTTATTTTTGGTCACATCTGGGTTATATATACTTTTTTAATAGTACATTAAAGGCTATGTTTTAAATGGTGGTAGTCTGTGACACTTCTGAAATGGTAGAAAGATTACTTTGTGGCAATAAATAATGCATGTCTTTCCATGAAGCAGGAATACTGTTATTGTTTTTTATACTCTTAAATAATATAAGCCTCATAAAAAATGCAAATGACAAGCTCAAATCCACCTATGTACTAAACTGGTAGAGAATGTTTACCTATGAACAATATATCTAAACTTGATGCCATAAAAATTACATTAAAAACCTAAAATAGTGCATCATGCGCTTATTTATTCAGAAGAATTATGTTAATTGAATGTATTCATCATGCATTACATATATATATATATATATATATATATATATATATATCTTCTGGGATTTCTATGCCTATACTACTGGAAAAAGAACTAGAGAGGAAGATGCTACTCACTCTGTAAGTAGTATTGAAGAGCAATACTCTGTAAGAAAACAGAGAAATTGTCTAGTGACATATAAAGGACTGATTTGAAGAGACTGAAGCGAAGAGTTTCGGTGTTAATGAAATTATACTTTTCTCTTGTTGGAACTAAATTAAAATCAGATTGTTTTTATCAGCTATATAAGTGTTTCTGTGACTGCTTATTCACAAACAATATTTCAGGCTGGACTATAGGAGGGGGTGGGCATTAAAGAGAATTTCCAGGCTACAGATATTGATGGCCTATCTTCAGGATAGGTCATCAATATCAGATTGGTGTTGGTCCGAAAAAAGGCACCACCGCCAATCAGTTGTTCCGGGCTTCCACTGCAATTGTAACTATACGATATATGGAGCTGGGGGCAGACAGCTCCGTACACTGTGTACTGGCCGTGTCGGGGTACTGCAGCTCAAGTGAATGGGAGCTGAGCTTCAGTATGTTGGTGCTGGAAACTACACAGTGTACGGAGCCTTCCATTTCCGTCCGTACATTGCTAACTATCAGCACCATGGCAGCCCGGAACAGCTGATCAGCGGGGTGATGGGTGTTAGAGCCCTACCAATGAGATATTGATGACCTATCCTTAGGATAGGCCATCAATATCAGTAGCTGAGAACCCCTTTAAAGTTGGCCATACATCTTCAATAATAGCTGAACACCAGTTGGGTCAACAACTATTATTCCTGAATCTTCCATATACATTTAGTGTATGCTTGACTTGTCTTTCATTGGGGAAAGGGGAATGAACTGCTTCATTGTCTGGGAGCAGCTTATCTCCTGTGAGAACAAGGATCAGAAATGTTGCAGTCCAACATGCCCAATCCTTCTTTACCCCAACATCTGCCATCAGAAATGAGTCAGGACACCTCATGAGCTGACTTTCTGGAGACTTTCCTCTTCTGTGTATGACTGACCATGTTAAGGGACAGACACAGAGATCCATTACACGGTCTAAGCTATATAAGTAGGATCTCTGAAGAGTGACTGGAACTGAGTAGGAGTTACATCATCCAACTTTATCTCAGGGCATCCACTGACTGACCGCAAAGATGCATGAGTCCAGGAAATATTTCATTTTTCACTGGAGGCAAGCTGTAGTAAAAAAGTTTAGTTTATCTGAAAAGATTATGTACCAAAAAGTATTCATTTCAAATATGCCACTTCAATTATGAAGTAGAACATTTTATCATCCTTAATAACACTATTATTACAATTTTTGCTTCCTTAGTCAATGACATTGTATGAATTCTGACAAGCTAGCTGTAGTATGCCTTACAATTCATTCAAGAGGCTGGAAAAGTAACAAGAAATTAGAAAACACCCTTTAAATTTGGCACCTGCACCCACATCTTCTCTGCCACTTCTTATCTTGGGTGAAGATTGGAAATGACCACACACTGCAAAAGCAAGCATCTACCTTTAGGAGAGCAATCATCAAAAGCCTACAGTTAAAAGAAGCTTTCTTCCTCATATTGCTAGGGCACATATTCAAAAATAAAGCTGCACAGTTAAATAGAACCTGTCATCAGTGGCGTACATAGAGAAGGAAGGGCCCCACAGCAAGGATCAGACCAGGTCCCCACACACAGGACAGAAGGGCTTCTGCCTAAACCCTTTTCAATGACCCTTGGGCCATTTTTCCACTGCTTCATTTGCTAAAAGTTGTTCCTTTAGAGGGTAGAGTCCTGACCAAGTTTTTATCTCCAGTAGAAGAGGAGATAATCCCAACTAAGACTGGGCCCCATAGCAGTCGCATGGTCTTGACCCCGAACCCGAACTTGACCCCGAACCCCATTGAAGTCAATGGGGACCCGAACTTTTGAGCACTAAAATGGCTCTAAAAATGTCATGGAAAGGGCAAGAGGGCTGCAAATGGCATCAAAATGTGGTTAAGAGCATGGCAAGTGCTCTGCAAACAAATGTGGATAGGGAAATGACTTCAAATAACATAAAATACGAAAAAATAAAAAATAATAATCTTGATCTAGGAGGACGAGGTCCATATGGAGTAGGCAGTGGATGTGGCGGTGTAGGTGGAAGCGGCGGTGGAGGAGGGAAAGGTAGCCTACAGTGCTTTTTGGTTTTAAATTTTTTTTTTTTTTTTTTAATTAGGGTACACCCCAAAACATTGGGAAATATAACCTGTGATAACCCCCTCCAGTCGTGCTAAACACACGTTCAGACAATACACTGGCTGCAGGGCAGGCCAGCACCTCCAAGGCATAAAGGGCAAGCTCAGGCCATGTGCCCAATTTGGAGACCCAGAAGTTGCCGGGGGCAGACCCATCAGTCAGTTTGTGTAGGCGTGTGCACACATACTGCCCCACCATGTCGCACGTCCTAGTGATGTGCATGATCCAATTGGATATCTGCTCTATCAACTATTGATGTTCTTTTCTGTGCCTACCATGTTGATCACGGTTAGCGTTGAATCAGGGTTCCACGCCGGAGAGGGAGCGTGAGAAAGTGAGACCACATCCAAGGGAGATCAATGGATGAAATGTAATTGTGAATTAAAACGGAAGAATCAAAGGAAGGGAGGGGGCGTGCGGCAATTACCCACTCCCGACTTGGGGAGGTAGTGACGATAAATAACAATACAATACTCTTAAGATGCCCTGTTATTGGAATGATTAATAAAAAATTATAGGGAATGTCACTGGGGTATTTAGGATTTGGACAGAGGCCCTGCTGCCGCTTTGTTGACTCTAGATAACTTCTGCCTGATCGCACGTCACCGTGACGTCCACGATCCATTTGGATATCTTCTCTATCAACTTTCGATGTTCTTTTCTGAGCCTACCATATTGATCGTTAAAGCATTGAATGAAAGGAGGGGGCGAGCATCAATTAAATAAGAATTTTTGAAATTTAATTCCCTGTTACCTATGCAGAGCAGGGGTTTGTATACGGCAAAATTGGTAAAAAAATGTCACCTTGTAACAGACGATTTTTTGAAATTTATGTCCCTATCACCTATGCAGAGCAGGGGTTTAATCACGGCAAAAATGGTCAAATGTCACCCAAGAATGGAACAGACAAATTAGTGAAAAGTTTTTACCTGTCTACTAGGTATAGCAGGGGTATATCACAGCCAAAAATTGGTGAATTTCACCCGAATATGTAACAGACAAATTTGTGAAATGTTACCTGTCTACTAGGTAGAGCAAGGGTATATCACAAACAAAAATTGGTGATTTTCACCTGAAAATGTAACAGACAAATTAGTGAAATTACATAAAATAAAATACGTACAAATTAAAAAAAATAAACTTGATTTATGAGGTGGAGGTCTATATGGAGTAGAAGTTTGAGGAGGTGGTGAACGTAGCGGTGTAGGTGGAAGCGGCGGTGGAGGAGGAAAAGGGTAGCCAACACTGGTTTTTGGTTTTAATTTAATGAAATTTTTTTAATTAGGGTACACGCCAAAAGAGTGTGAAATATGCAAAATACAACAATGAGCAATTGTACTGTAGTATAACAATGGCTGGTTAAGGCCGGTATACATGTCTATTCTGCCTGATTCATTTTAATGAACGTGAGCTTGTCCACATTGGATGTGGACAGACGGCTGTGCTTGTCTGTGATAACGCCCCCTGCCTTCTAAACACACGTTCAGACAATACACTGGCTGCAGGGCAGGCCAGCACCTCCAAGGCGTAAAGGGCAAGCTCAGGCCATGTGTCGAATTTGGAGACCCAGAAGTTGAACGGGGCAGACCCGTCATTCAGTACGTGTAGGCGTGTGCACACACACTGCTCCACCATGTTGCTGAAATGCTGCCTCCTGCTAAGACGTTCCATATCAGCTGGTGGTGCTGGTTGTTATGGCTTGCTGACAAAGCTTTTCCACATTTCGGCCATGCTAACCCTGCCTTCTGAGGTGCTGATGGTGCCCAGCTGTGTTGGCGACCTCTTCCTTCCCCTTGTGCTTCCACTGTGCCCCAGCTGTCAGGTAGGAATGCCACCAGCAGCGCGTCTACCAGCGTGCGCTTGTACTCGTGCATCTTACGATCACGTTCCAGTGACGGAATTAAGGACGGTACGTTGTCCTTGTAATGGGGATCCAGCAGCGTGGCCACCCAGTAATCAGCACAAGTTAGAATGTGGGCAACTCGGCGGTCGTTGCGGAGAAACTGCAGCATATAATCGCTCATGTGTGCCAGGCTGCCCAGAGACAACTAAAAGCTGTCTTCTGTGGGAGGTGTATCGTCTGTGTCCTCTGTATCCCCCCAGCCATGCACCAGTGATGGTCATGAGCTGGTTTGGGTGCCACTCTGATGTGAACACGGTTCCTCCTCCTCCATCTCATCATCTTTCAGAACTGTGCCCTGGCTGGACAATTGTGTACCTGGCGTTTGTGGGTGCAGGAACCCACCCTCGGAGCCACTTGTGAATGGCTGGCCGGAAACCCTATGAAATGATCCCTCTTCCTCCTCCTCCTCCTGTGCCACATCCTCTTCCATCATCGCCAGCAGCATTTTTTCAAGGAGGCATAGAAGTGGGATAGTAACGCTGAGAACGGCGTTATCGGCACTGGCCATGTTGGTGGAGTACTCGAAACAAGGAACACAGTCATTGTTCCACAGAGCGACTCACCCATGCGTGCTGCAGCTGAAACTCCACTATCGCCTGCTGCTGCTCGCACAGTCTGGCGAGCATGTGCAAGGTGGAGTTCTACTTTGTGGGTACGTCATATATGAGGCGGTGAGCCGGAAGGCCGAAGTTACGCTGCAGCGCTGACAGGCGAGCAGCAGCAGGGTGAGAACACCAAAAGCGCGCACAGACGGCACTTTCTGCAGCAGCTCTGACATATCGGGTAAATTTTAAGGAACCTCTGCACCACCGAATTCAGCACATGCCCCAGGCAAGGGATGTGTGTCGGCCAAACCAGCTAGTCCAAGAGCTGCTACGAGATTTTGCCCATTATCGCACACCACCAGGCCGGGCTTGAAGCTCACTGGCACCAACCACTCATCGGTCTGTAGTTCAAGGCCCGTCCACAGCTACTGCGTGGTATGGGGTTTGTCTCCCAAACAGATAAGTTTTAAAACTGCCTGCTGTCGTTTACCCCTGGCTGTGCTGGAGTTGGTGTTGAAGGTGTTACGCTGACCGGATGAGGAGTTGGTAGAGGATGAGGAAGCGGAGTAGGAGGAGGAAGCAACAGGAGGCAAACTGAAGCGCCCTGCAATCCTCGGTGGTGAAAGGACATGCGCCAAACTGCTATCCGCCTCATGCCCAGCCGCCACTGCATTTACCCAGTGTGCTGTTATGGAGCTATAACGTCCCTGACCGTGCTTACTGGTCCACGTATCCGTAGTTAGGTGGACCTTGCCACAGATGGCGTTGCGCAGTGCACCACTGATTTTGTCCCCCACTTGGTTGTGCAGGGAAGGGGTGGCACGCCTGGAAAAGTAGTGGCGGCTGGGCACGACGTACTGTGAGACAGCCACCGCCATAAGGTTTTTAAAACTCTCCGTCTCCACCAGACGGAATGACAGCATTTCAAAGGACAGTAATTTTGAAATGCTGGCATTCAGGGCCAGGGATCACGGGTGGGTACTTCCTCTTCCGCTCTAGTGTTTGGGAGATGGAGAGCTGAACGCTTCCGTGGGACATTGTGGAGATGCTTGGTGACCCAGATGGTGGTGTTGCTGGCAAATCCTCTGTTTGGGGGGTGGCAGGTGGCACTGTCACTCCAGAGGTGGATGAAGAGGCTGACACTGCAGCAGAAGAGGAAGCAGAAGGAGCCAGAGACCTTTCTTGGTTTTTGAGGTGTCTACTCCACTGCAGCTCGTGCTTTTCACTTAGATGCCTGGTCAAGCAGGTTGTGCTCAGGTCGAGAACGTTTATGCCTCGCTTCAGGCTCTGATTGCACAGTGTGCAAACCACTCGTGTCTTGTCATCAGCACATTGTCTGAAGAACTGCCACGCCAGGGAACTCCTTGGAGCTGGTTTTGGTGTGCTCGGTCCCTTGCTGCGGTGGGCAGTAGCAGGCGTACTTTCTAGGGGACGGCCGCTCCGCTTTTGCACCCTGCTCCCTCTTCTGCTGTGCTGGTGGCTCTGCGCGACTACCGCCTCTTCCTCCGAACTACACAGGTCACTCGCATGACCTTGAGTCCATGTGTGGTCGAGGACCTCATCGTCCTCCACATCATCTTCCACCCAGTCTTCACCCCTGCCCTCCTTGTCGGTCTGCACACTGCAGAAAACCACAGCAGTTGGCACCTGTGTTTCGTCATCATCCGAGACGTGCTGCGGTGGTCCTCCCATGTACTCATCTTGAAACATAAGTGGTTGAGCATCGGTGCACTCAATCTCTTCCACTTCTGGGGCAGGGCTAGGTGGATGGCCCTGGGAAACCCTGCTAGCAGAGTCATCAAAAAGCAGAAGAGACTGCTGCATGACTTGGGGCTCAGACTGCTTGGCTGAATTGCAAGGGGGTGAGGTGAAAGACTGCCAACTCTGATCTTTCAGCAGGAGACTGGATGGGAGACAATGTAAATGAACTGGAGGCACTGTCAGCAACCCAATCTACTATCGCCTGTACTTGTTCTGGCCTCACCATTCGTAGAGCCGCAGTAAGCCCGACCAAATACCGCTGAAGGTTCTGTCGCCTACTCGCACCTGAGGAAGGTGTTTCACTTGTGCATGTAGCTGGCACAGATCGACCACGTCCTCTCCCTGCAACAGGAACTCTACCAGCAGCACCATGACCGGGGCCACGTCCCTTATTTGACGCTCTCCCAATATTTCTCAAATTTAGGATCTTGCACAAAATGGGTGATTTTTTTTAAATAACAGAATAAAACAACAGTATCTAAAGGGTGTATCTCACAATGACAGATGCAGCAAAGGCTGCAAAATTAAGATTTTGGCCCAAAATGGGTGTTTTTTTAATAACAGAATAGAACACCAGTATCTAACGCATGTATCTCAAGGGCTGCAATATAGAAGTACTTTGCCCAAAATGAGTATTTTTTTAAACCCAGAATATTATTGCTGTATTTCAAGATTGTATCTCACACTGACAGATGCAGACAAGTTTCTTGCTAAAAATGGGTGTTTTTTTAATAACAGAATATGACAGCAGTATATAACGCTTGAATTTCACACGTACAGATGCAGCAAGGACTGTAAAATTGAGTATTTTGCCCAAAAAGGGTGTTTTATAAAACCCAGAAAATTATAGCTGTATTTCTAGCTTAAATTGCACACTGACTAATGTGGCAGAGGCCCCAGATGGAGGGTATTGCCAAAAATGGGTGCTTTTTAAAACCCAGAAAATTATTGAAGTATTTCAAGCTTGTTTTTAACAATCACAGATGCAGCAAGGGCTGCAATATTAATTACTTTGCCCAAAAAGGGTGTTTTTTTTAATAACAGAATATGACAGCAGTATATAACGCTTAAATTTCACACTGACAGATGCATACAAGGCCGCAAATTAAGTATTTTGGCCAAAATTGGTGTTTTTTTCATACCAGAATAGCACAGCAGTTTCTAAAGCGTGTATCTCACATTGACAGATGCAGACAAGGCCGCAAATTAACCACCTCAGCCCCCCTAGCTTAAACCCCCTTAATGACCAGACCACTTATTACAATTCTGCACTACACTACTTTCACGGTTTATTGCTCGGTCCTACAACTTACCACCCAAATGAATTTTACCTCCTTTTCTTCTCACTAATAGAGCTTTCATTTGGTGGTATTTCATTGCTGCTGACATTTTTACTTTTTTTGTAATTAATCGAAATTGCCCAAAAAAATTGCAAAAAAATGAAATTTTTCACTTTCTGTTGTAAAATTTTTCAAACAAAACTACATTTCTATATAAATTTTTCTCTTTAGATAAAAAAAAATGCAATAAGTGTATATTTATTGGTTTGCGCTAAAATTATAGCGTTTACAAACTATGGTACAAAAATGTGAATTTCCGCATTTTGAAGCAGCTCTGACTTTCTGAGCACCGGTCATGTTTCCTGAGGTTCTACAATGCCCAGACAGTAGAAACACCCCACAAATGACTCCATTTTGGAAAGTAGACACCCTAAGGTATTCGCTGATGGGCATAGTGAGTTCATGGAAGTTTTTCGTTTTTGTTTTCTTACAAAGTCTCATATTCCACTAACTTTTGACAAAAAATAAAATTTTACATGAACTCACCATACCCCTCACGGAATACCCCTCGCCGTACTCAGGAGAAGTAGGGCAATGTGTTTTGGGGTGTCTTTTTACATATACCCATGCTGGGTGAGATAAATATCTCTGTAAAAGACAACTTTTCCCATTTTTTTTATACAAAGTTGTCATTTTACAGAGATATTTCTCTCACGCAGCATGGGTATATGTAAAAAGACACCCCAAAACACATTGCCCTACTTCTCCTGAGTACGTCGATACCACATGTGTGACACTTTTTTGCAGCCTAGGTGCCCAAAGGGGCCCAAATTCCAAAGAGTATCTTTACGATTTCACAGGGCATTTTCTACGCATTTGGATTCCAAACCACTTCTCGCGCTTTAGGGCCCCTAAAATGCCAGGGCAGTATAAATACCCCACAAGTGACACCATTTTGGAAATAAGACACCCCAAGGTATTCCGTGAGGGGCATGGCGAGTTCATAGAAGTTTTTTTTTTTTGGCACAAGTTAGCGGAAATTGATTTTTATTTTATTTTTCTCACAAAGTCTCCCTTTCTGCTAACTTGTGACAAAAGGTTCAATCTTTCATGGACTCAATATGCCCCTCAACGAATACCTTGGGGTGTCTACTTTCCGAAATGGGGTCATTTGTGGGGTGTGTTTACTGTTCTGGCATTTTGGGCGGGGCTAAATTGTGAGCAACCCTGTAAAGCCTAAAGGTACTCGTTGTACTTTTGGCCCCTTTACGCAGCCTATAGAACATGTCCTATTCTTGTCCGCAATTGCGGACAAGAAAAGGCATTTTCTATATAGTTCTGGCAATGTGCGGATCCGCAAAATGCGGAAAGCACATTGCCGGTGTCCATGTTTTGCGGATCCGCGGTGTCCGTGTTTTGCGGATCCGCAAAACACATACGGACGTCTGAATGGAGCCTTACAGGGGGGTGATCAATGACAGGGGGGTGATCAGGGAGTCTATATGGGGTGATCACCCCCCTGTAAGGCTCCATTCAGACGTCCGTATGTCACTTTTATGGAGTTTCAATAAAAAAAAAATTTTGGTGTCATCAGATTTACCAGTTCCTCAATTAAAAAAAGACTGAAAAAGTCGTATTCAGTGAAGCCCACTGTGCAAATCTGGATTCCTGATTCACCAACAAAATCAGGAATTGCGGGCTCAAAGTTCTCTGGGGTACACCAGACAAGTCCACCTGCAGGGGGCTCAGGTGGACTGACCTGGTGGGCCGGAAAACTAGTACGAGCCCCAGAGCTGCTCGTACTAGGCTGGGCCACAGGGTCCCTAGCATGGGGGTCCCCTCGATCCGCCTGGCGGCGTCTCCGCCGCCTTGGGGGCTTATCATCGCTTGATAATAAGGAGGATGCGGATGACAACAGGAACGTGGGGTCATCCTCATCCTCACTGGGGCTCTCGGACTCAGAGGCAAGGAGGGCTTATGCCTCCTCGGCCGAGAACGTCCGGCGGGCCATAGGGGAGTGTGTGTCTGCGTGTGTATGTACGTGTGTGTAAATCTTTATTAGGTGTGCATGTGTGTGGGGCACGGGTGTTCACGCACTTACCCTATAGCTATAAAAAATAAAAATAAAAATAAATAAAGAAAAGTTAAAAAAAAGTGTAAAAAATAAAAATAAAATACAAATGCGCTGTGGGGCGGGGTGGGCGATGCGCTAACAGTGGCCGGACGCAAAGAGTGCCGGCCACAGATAGCTCATGCAAAGAAAAAAGAAAAAAAACATTTTTATAAAAAAACTTGCACCCCCAAAAAGTGTGTGTGTGTGTGGGGGGGGGGGGGGCAAGCTGCAGCACCGCTGGGGGGGGGGGGGGTCTAGGGTCACACAGCTAACTGCTGTGGACCCCAGACAACCGATTATTATTTTTTTTTTACCTAATCTAACCCTAAACTTGCCCTAACTACCCCTGCCTACACCTCCCACTACCTGTCTGCCCCTGCCTGTCCCTGCCTCCTAAGGTGCCTGATGGCACCAAAAACTCACAAGATAGTGGGCAGCGTGATCTCCTGCTGCTCTCCCCGCTCCACGGACCGGAATGAGGGAGGAGATCAGCGGCGGAGATTCAAACTTGCCCCGATCTGCCCACATGCCGCATGGGGACCAATCGCAGGCGATCCTGAGAGGTGACGTGATCGCCACCTCACAGGATCGCAGGACGGTGATTGGTGGTGTAAAATCACACCACCGATTACCGTCCTTTCCGGGTTATCGGGTCATTAAAGACCCGAATAACCCGGAAACGCAGAAAACCGCAGGTCTGAATTGACCTGCGGTTTTCTGCGATCGCCGACATTGGGGGGTCACAAGACCCCCCTGGGCATTGGTACAGAGTGCCTGCCGAATGATTTCGGCAGGCATTTGGTTCCGATCCCCACAGGCGGCGCTGCGGTGATCGAAAATTCTCGGGACGTACCGGTACGCCCTGTGTCCTTAAGTACCAGGACATCAGGGCGTACAGGTACGCCCTATGTCCTGAAGAGGTTAACAACCACAGATGCAGCAAAGGCTGCAATATTAAGTACTTTGCCCAAAATGGGTGTTTTTTTTTATTAACAGTATATGACAGAAGTATATAACGCTTGAATTTCACACTGACAGATGCAACAAGGGCTGTAAAATTTTGTATTTTACCCAAAAAGGGTGTTTTTCAAAACCCAAAAAATTCGAGCTGTATTTCTAGCTTAAATTGCACACTGACTAATGCGGCAGAGGCCCCAGATGGAGGGTATTGCCAAAAATTGGTGTTTTTTGAAACCCAGAATATAATTGCAGTAGTTCAAGCTTTTATTTGACTGTCACAAATGCACATATGCTGTGCTGTTGCACAGAACTTGCATAAAATGGCCGCCGCACACAAAAAGTTATTTTTCTGGGTCACTAGGCTCAGGGCAGGGTAAAAAGATTGTGCACTGCACCCACAAAACAAAATCTAGGTAGATTGCTGAGTTAACAAGCACTTCAGATTAAAGATTCTGTCCTATTCTCTCCCTCACAGCAGCAGCATCTTATCCCTACACTAATCAGACCAGAGTGACGTGCAGCGCTACATGACTCCAGCTTATATAGAGCTGGGTCACATGCTGCACTGGCCAGTCACAGCCATGCCATTAGTAGGCATGGCTATGATGGCTTCTAAGGGCACACAGTTAAACGCTTGTTGATTGGCTGCTCTGCAGCCTTTCAAAAAGCGCCATAAAATAGCCGAACACCGAACCCGAACCTTTACTGAAATGTTCGGGTTCAGGGTCCAAAAATCCTAAAGTTCGGTACGAACCCGAACTTTACAGTTCGGGTTCGCTCAACCCTAATCATCACCTTCCAAGAACTATACCTTTTTTTTATTTTTCCATCTATGTAGCTGTGTGAGGGCTTGCTTTTCCAGGACAAGTTGCAGTTTTTAATGGTGTCATTTTGAGTTATACATAACTTACTGATTAAATTTTATTAACTGTTTCTGGTAGGAGGATGGGTAAAAAAATATCAATACTGCCACTGACTTTTTACATTATAAATTTTGTGGCGTTCATTTTTTGGCATAAATAACATGATAATGTTATTCTTTGGGTCATTACAATTAGAATGAAACCAAATACATATAGTTTTTTATGTATTACTAATTTTGAGCAATAAAACCCCTTTTTAAAAAAAATAAAATAAAAAAAAAAGATGAAAATGTTTCTGTATTGCCACATCCCAAGACCTATAACTTTTTTTTTTTTCTACGGAGCTGTGTAAGGCCTTGATTTTTGTAGGACAACTTGTATTTTTCATTGTTATCATTCTGGGGTACAGAGAGGATTATGAGGAGGGCAACTAAAGTAATAACTGGAATTGGTGGACTACAGTACCCCAAAAATCTAATATTAGTGTTATTTAGTTTAGAAAAAAAGACGAATGAGGGGAGATCTAAGAATTATGTATAACTACTGTATATCAGAGTTTCAGAGGTGCCTGGATTGTAATAACTCTACAGGTTATAGGTATTAGATTTTGGAGATGTCGTTGATCCATGGAGTTATTCTGATTGACTGATTTTAATTTGGAAAGGAATTTTTCCCCCAAAATGAGAAAAATTGGCTTCTACCTCACATGAGTTTTTTGTCTTCCTCTGAATAAACCTGCAGGATAACAGGCTGAACTGGATGGACACATGTCTTTTTTCAGCCTTACAAACTATGTTACTACCGTATAACACTTTTTGCTAATTTTTATTCCATTTTTTTGTGTGGCAAATAACCAAAAAGCAGCAATTCCGCAATTTTTTTGCAGTTTTTTTTTAGTGCGGGTTGCTAAGGATGCGGCAATAAAAAATATGTGGAGATTTTATTTTTGCAATTTTTCCCATTGAAAGGAGTTTTTTCAATGGGAAAGAAACACTTTGTTAACTTGGAATTTTTTTAATAGTTTTCTTTTTAACCATTTCATAGCAATCGTTTGATTGCTTCTAAAATACATTGCACTATTCATGTAGTGCATTGTATTTTACTGTCAGTCCTATACTGACATTCACCAGCATGCTGCACCAGAGATGCACAACCTGCCTTCACTAGGCCCCGGCATGTGTGCACACACATCAGCACCCCACAATCTCATTTGTGGGATGCCAATGGGAGACAAAGGGCGTCCACTCCCTTTGTAACTACTAACATTCTGAGGGTGCTACTGCCTGTGGCATGTAAAGGGTTAAACGGCCCAGATTGGCGCTCCTAGATTTGGTTGGGCAGGGCAGTGAGTTTTATCAAACTCATCTACCTTGCAGTGATGGCACATGCTGCGGGGCTTGGCAAGTCAGTACCCTGTCTGTTACTACACCATGCTGCCCTCAGAGGGGTAGCATAGTGCAGGCGACAGGTTCCATTTAAGAGAGGTGCACCATCCTTGGCTTCATCTTTGCACTGTGTAGGTGCTGGATGCTACTGGAGATGGCTTGTGATGACGAGGGATGAGCGAATCGTCCGAAGTCGATTTGTAGGGATGTCCCGATACCATTTTTTTTAAGACTGAGTACGAGTACCGATACTTTTATTTAAGTACTCACCGATACCAATTACCGATACTAATTTTAACAATAAAATACACACACATGTATTTTCTGACCACTGACCAACCAAAAGGCCCAAAAACAGAACTATAACATTCCAAGGAGACGTTATACTGTATGGGGGCAGCCACAAGGAGACGTTACACTGTATGGGGGCAGCCCCAAGGAGACGTTATACTGTATGGGGGCAGCCACAAGGAGACGTTACACTGTATGGGGGCAGCCACAAGGAGACGTTATACTGTATGGGGACAGCCACAAGGAGACGTTATACTGTATGGGGACAGCCACAAGGAGACGTTATACTGTATGGGGACAGCCACAAGGAGACGTTATACTGTATGGGGGCGGCCACAAGGAGACGTTATACTGTATGGGGGCAGCCACAAGGAGACGTTATACTGTATGGGGGCAGCCACAAGGAGACGTTATACTGTATGGGGGCAGCCACAAGGAGACATTATACTGTATGGGGCAGCCACAAGGAGACGTTACACTGTATGGGGGCAGCCACAAGGAGACGCTACTGTATGGGGGCAGCCTCAAGGAGACGTTATACTGTATGGGGGCAGCCACAAGGAGACGTTATACTGTATGGGGACAGCCACAAGGAGACGTTATACTGTATGGGGACAGCCACAAGGAGACGTTATACTGTATGGGGACAGCCACAAGGAGACGTTATACTGTATGGGGGCGGCCACAAGGAGACGTTATACTGTATGGGGGCAGCCACAAGGAGACGTTATACTGTATGGGGGCAGCCACAAGGAGACGTTATACTGTATGGGGGCAGCCACAAGGAGACATTATACTGTATGGGGCAGCCACAAGGAGACGTTACACTGTATGGGGGCAGCCACAAGGAGACGCTACTGTATGGGGGCAGCCTCAAGGAGACGTTATACTGTATGGGGGCAGCCACAAGGAGACGCTACTGTATGGGGGCAGCCTCAAGGAGACGTTATACTGTATGGGGGCAGCCACAAGGAGACGCTACTGTATGGGGGCCACAAGGAGACATTGCACTGTATGGGGGCAGCCACAAGGAGACGCTACTGTAAGGAGTCAGGGCAACAATTTTTGAAGTCCCCCCTCCTCAGTATAATAGTCTTGTGGCCATCATACAGTAATGTATATTTCTTCTTGCCCTAATGCCTGCTTTTAGAGATCAATGTGCAGCTTGCAGGCAGGAAGGGAAGGACCAGGGCCATAGAAGACAGACACTATCACCTTTAGAGGGACTCGCTCCTGGCAAACACAGCTCTGCTGCAGTGAATGCAGTGGAGCAGACTGTGATGTAATTATAGTTATTGCAGGGACTCAGAGAATCGTCTGAGAGTTTATTAGTTAAAACGAATCGAATGAGTCAGAGACTGTGTCACCCCAGACTTCCTGCTCTGCTACATGCACCCTGTACACACCCAGCTCCACTACATGCTATGCTAATAATGCCCCCCCTTCCCCCGGACGGACTTACAGGGAGCGCAGAGCAGGAAGCCTGGCAGGGACTCGATGACACGGTCTGTGACTCATTGGATTCTTTTAACTAATAAACTGTCAGACGATTCTCTGAGTCCCTGCACTACGCTCCCTGTGCTGTGAGTCTCTGATTGGTTGGAGGGCGGGGAGGGGCGGGGCGGAGCTAGATTCCACTGTCGGCTCCTATTACAGTGCCTGCTGCTGCCTGTGAAGCTGTTAGCTGTGCGAGATGCAGGGGCCGCGGACGGACACATAGAAGTGGTGCACAGGTATCGGCAGTGGTATCGGGGACATTTGCACGAGTACATGTACTCGTGCAAATGCCCGGTATCGGTCCCGATACCGATACTGGTATCGGGACATCCCTATCGATTTGCATAAAACTTCGTTCTAATACTGTACGGAGCAGGAGCTCCATACAGTATTAGAATGTATTGGCTCCGATGAGCCGAAGTTATTGTTTCGCAAAGTCTCGCGAGACTTTGCGTAATAACTTCATAAATTAATTTCAACTGTAAAAAAAGATTTCCCAACTCGGGTTCAGTTTTTTATGAAGTTATTGCGCAAAGTCTCACGAGATTTCGCGAAGTAATAACTTCGGCTCATCGGCGCCAATACATTTTAATACTGTATGGAGCTCCTGTTTCATCCAAAGTCAATTTGCTCATCCCTAGTGATGACCTGTGGGTTGTGAATCAAGCCAGGAGGGGGACCAACCACTGTGACTCCTGACAGGTATTTGAATACAGCGTTCAATGTTCTTTTTTCTGCATTGTGCCGCATCTGGCCGAATATAGAAGAAAATCATTGTGAACCGTTCCCTCTGCTGGGTAACAGGTAAGTGGCCAACCTCATGTCAGGTTCCCTTTAACATCATATGAGAATCTTTTCAATAAAAGTTAATTTAAAATAAAATGTACAATTCCACTTTTGCATGACCGGGCTAAATGATATTGCTGTACTTCCAAATCTGCATCATCAGAAACAACACATTTTCCTTTCATGGGATCATGTTTTGCATTTAAACTTTTCACAACTAGGGTTTGAGATAATTACCAGAAAAAAACAAAACAGGAAATCAATTTGCACAGTGTTAGAGATTCCAGTTTCCACTTCAGCACATTCAGCCATAGAATAATACATTATGTCACAAATATTCTTCATCTAAAAATATTTTCTGTTAAAAAAGGGTTTAAACAGTATTAATTAAACTAAAACCTGGATTCACACATTTATAAATCTGATAACTTAACCATCTGCTATGTGATCAAGATGTGAAAAACACATGGGCCTTAAAGGGAACCTGTCACCATGAAATGCAATGCAATAGGCAGGATCATGTTCTAGGGCAGGAGGAGCTGAGCAGATTGATATATAGTTTAAAGGGAACCTGTTACCTGGATTTTGGGTATAGAGCTGAGGACATGGGTTGCTAGATGGCCGCTAGCACATCCGCAATACCCAGTCCCCATAGCTCTGTGTGCTTTTATTGTGTAAAAAAACCGATTTGATACATATGCAAATTAACCTGAGATGAGTCCTGTCCCTGAGATGAGTCCTGTATGTGAGATGCGTCAAGGACAGGACTCATCTCAGGTTAATTTGCATATGTATCAAATCGTTTTTATACACAATAAAAGCACACAGAGCTATGGGGACTGGGTATTGCGGATGTGCTAGCGGCCATCTAGCAACCCATGTCCTCAGCTCTATACCCAAAATCCCGGTGACAGATTCTCTTTAATGGGAAAAGATTCAGTAGAACTTGCATTTCATTCATTTATATTCCTGCTCATCTTGAGTTCTTAAGTCAAACCCCCACTTGATGGCCTGTGGATAGCCCAACCATATCAAAATCGCAGACAACCCCTTTAAAGGTATGCCGGTCTGCAAAACCTGTGGAGGAATCTATACTCATCTGCTTCCTGCCGCCCCGGCTCCCTGCTTCTCTTCAGCTGTCTTCCAGTCCTCTCTGTCATTTCCTACATAGACAGGCCAATGGCTGGCCTCAGCACACCACTGCTCGGTCACTTGCCACCTGGGGACACATCACCGCCATTGCCAATCATTGGCTGCAGTGGCACTCATGACCCCTGTTAGTGGCGTGCTTAAGGTTGTTTTTGTCACCTGGAGCGGGTCCTTACTCTGGCACCCCCCATACTTTAAATCATTGTACCGCCTCACAATACTTATGTCCCCATTGTGCCACCCACACAGTAGTAATGCCCTCATTGTGCCCCTTCTCAGGTATTTATGCTCTCATTGTGCCCCTTCACAGTTGTAATGCCCTCTTTGTGCCACCCTTTACAGTACTAGTACCCTCTCTGTGCCCCCTTCACAGTAGTAATTCCCTCTGTGCCTCCTTCACAGTAGTAATGCCATCTTTGTTACCCCTTCACACTACTAATGCCCTCTATGTGCCCCATTCACAGTAGTAATGCCCTCTTTGTGCCTTCACAGATGTAATTCCCTCTCTGTGCCCCTCAATGGCAATAAAAGTGTGGGGGAAAAAAAATATAAAAAACAGAAACTGCTCACCTTGTCCCATTCCTGATGATCAGGTCACCTCAACCACTCCCTTGCAAGCACGGATTGTGCTGAAGCACCATGTGGAGGGAGAGCACAAACAGATACCCGGGCCTCCTACACAGTCGGGCAGTGCGATCTGTGCCTGCAGGGCTGAGTCGTGAAGCAGGGGGCAGACGGCTCCCTGCTTTAGCATTCAGCGCGCAGGCCTGGAAGAGGAAAGGAGAACAGGGAGCTGAGTGAAGTGAAAGGACTGCCAGCTCCCCAGCTATGAGCGGCATCTGTATTGATGGAAGTGCTCATTGCATCTGGCACCCCACTGACAGCTGGCATTCAGGGCGGCCTATCCCCACTTGGCACGCCAATGACCTCTGTCCCTGCTGGAGGTTGACAGACATGGACCAGATGACCAGTGAAGAGAAGCAGAGAGCTGGTGGATAAGGGCTCTTTCACATGCGAGTCCATTGCGGGAATCACGCTTCGTGTGCGAGTGTGATCCTCTGCTCTGGACTTGCAGGAGCGCACGGCATTATCATGATTTATAATGCTATGTGCCTCTGCATGGCCTTTTTTCCACAGAATCATAGTGACATAAAGCGGTCAGTATGATTCTGTAGAAATAAGGTCAAGCAGAGACACATAGCATTATAAATCATGATAATGCCGTGCTCCTGCAAGTCCAAAACGGAGGATCACACTCACACACGGAGCGTGATTCCCGCAATGGACTCGCTCGTGTGAATCAGCCCTAAGGATTTCTCAACAGATATTGCAGGCTGGGGTGCAAATAAAAAATAAAAAATTCTGGACAACCCCTTTAACCTTGCAACAGTCACATCTCATTTGCAAAAGCCTGTGTCACAGCCAGACAGCTGAGAAGCGCTCACAGGAGCTTCTCAGATCCTCCTCCTTGAATTTCTTTGTTTTGGTTTAGTTTCTCATCTCGTTAGTCTATCTCAGCTGTCATGCAGTTGGACTGATTGCTACCCTTTAAGTTCCTCCCCATAATGCAGTAGTGTGCGGCTGATACAACTTCCAGTTCCCAGTCGTCTGCAAGATAAGTGCTGTTTATGTATTTATGATTTTGTCTTTTCTGGATCCAGGTGACCCTGACTCCCTCCGTGTCAGTGTAGGGAGCCGGTGGTCGTGTCCCTTCACTATTGTAGGGTCTTCAGGTAATAGATAGCCGAGGAATGTGGATATGCGGCCATCCACCTTTGGGGTGTTCGCATAGGCTGAGCAGTGAGGGAGAGCGCCAGGTCTATTGCAGGGGTCTCCCTTTGTTCCTTAGTTGTGGATCCAGAGAGACATTGTTTATATGGTATTGTCTTGTTTCCTGTACACCATCCGTGACATTATCAGCCGCCAAAACCGTCTCAAGCATGGATCCGGTTTCACTTTTGGCTGAACGCTTTCAGGGTCTTTCTTTGGAGGTAGCTGATCTCCGTAAGACTTTTTCTCAGTTTCAAGTGATCGGTTCAGCTTGCGTTCATGGAGTTTGTGCTGAGCCTAAGATCTCGCTCCCGGATACGTTCTCCGGGGGTAGTGAGAATTTTGTGCGTTTTAGAGAGGCTTGCAAACTCCATTTTCGCCTTCTTCCCCATTCTTCTGGTGATGAAGAACGGAGGGTGGGGATCATTATATCGCTGCTCAGGGGTAACGCTCAGTCCTGGGCCTTTTCGCTGCCGGAGGCGGCACGGCCCCTTCGTTCAGTGGATGAATTCTTTTTAGCCCTGGGTCAGATATATGATGATCCGGATCGTATTGCTCTGGCTGAATCTAGACTACGTCTGTTATGCCAGGGTAAACAATCCGAGATATACTGTTCAGAATTTCAGAGATGGGCAGCAGATACGGGTTGGAATGATGCTGCACTCCGAAGTCAATTTTGCTATGGTCTTTCAGAGGGATTGAAAGATGCATTTGCCTTTCATGAAAGACCTACCTCCTTGGATTCTGCTATGTCTCAGGCTGTTCGTATTGACAGGCGTCTTAGAGAGAGAGGAGAGATCTCTCCTTCCTGTCATACTCAGTCCCGGGACAGTGCAGCGGTCTCATTCTGTGCACAGGGGTCTCAGTCGCTGTCAGCCCCTTCTGAGCAGGAGTCCATGCAGCTGGGGTTGATTGCCTCTGACAATAGAAGATTCAGCCCGCAGGGGAGGGTTTGTTTTTGTTGTGGAGGTATAAATCATCTGGCAAATGTTTGTCCCTCTAGGAGATTCAGGCAGTTTTCTGGGAGTAATAAAGAGACAAAAAGGAAAAATCTTTTAAAAATGTTCCGTCTGTTACTATTGGCAGGGTTGAGGCGGAGATTGAAGGTTTTCCGTTTGCTTGTAGTTCCCGTTTTGTCCTGCCTGCTAGGGTGGCGCTAGAGAGCAAGAGCATTTTTTGTGAGATTTTTGTGGATAGTGGATCATGGTTTCCAGGTATGCACTTTGGGAAAGGATATTCCTGTTTTTGCTATTGATTCCGCTCCACTTTCTCAGAAATCATTAAAGGGCATAGTTCACAATATCCGTTTAATTGTGAGTGATGCTCATGTTGAGGATGTGTCATGTTTCGTCCTTAGCGGTTTGCCTACTCCTCTAGTGTTGGGGCTACCCTTGCTCACTAAACATAACCCCACCATTGATTGGCAAGCGAGGCAAATAAATGGTTGGAGTAACTTTTGCAGAGAGAATTGCCTCATAACATCTGTTTCTGAGGTTTCTACTAAGACTGTACCACCTTTCCTCTCTGAATTTTTGGATGTCTTCTCTGAGAGTGGAGTTCAGGGTTTACCTCCGCACAGGGAGTATGATTGCCCTATTAATCTCATCCCAGGCGCCAAGCTGCCTAAATCTCGTTTATACAATCTCTCCCAACCTGAGAGGGTCGCTATGCGGGCTTATATCTCTGAGAGTCTGAGAAAAGGACACATACGACCCTCGAAGTCACCTGTTGCCGCTGTTTTTTTCTTTGTTAAGAAAAAAGATGGTTCTTTAAGACCTTGTCTGGATTTCAGGGAGCTGAACAGTATCACTATTCGTGATCCTTATCCGCTTCCTCTGATCCCGGACCTGTTTAACCAGGTTGTTGGGGCTAAAGTCTTTTCCAAATTAGACCTAAGAGGGGCATACAACCTGGTTAGGGTCAGAGAAGGAGACGAATGGAAGACGGCTTTCAATACCCCTGAGGGCCATTTTGAGAATTTGGTTATGCCTTTTGGTTTGATGAATGCCCCAGCCGTTTTTCAGCATTTCGTCAACAGCATTTTTTATCATTTAATGGGAAAATTTGTATTAGTGTATTTGGATGACATTTTGATTTTTTTCTCCTGATTTCAAGACTCATAAGGAACACTTACGTCAGGTCTTGCTCATCCTGCGGGAGAATAAATTATATGCGAAACTGGAAAAATGTGTGTTTGCGGTTCCAGAAATCCAATTTCTGGGGTTTCTTGTCTCCGCTTCTGGTTTTCGCATGGACCCCGAGAAGGTCCGCGCTGTGCTTGAGTGGGAGCTTCCTGAGAATCAGAAGGCGCTGATGCGTTTTTTGGGCTTTGCCAATTATTACAGGAAATTTATTTTGAATTATTCCTCTGTTGTTAAACCACTCACTGATATGACCAGAAAGGGGGTAGATTTTTCTTCCTGGTCGGTAGAGGCGCGTAAGGCCTTTTCTAATATCAAGGAGAGTTTTGCTTCCGCTCCCATCCTAGTACAACCTGATATTTCGTTACCCTTCATAGTTGAGGTTGATGCTTCTGAGGTAGGGATGGGTGCGGTCTTGTCTCAGGGTTCCTCTCCTGCCAAATGGCAAACGTGTGCCTTTTTCTCAAAGAAACTCTCCTCCGCAGAGAGAAATTATGATGTGGGAGATAGGGAATTGTTGGCCATCAAGTTGGCTTTTGAGGAATGGCGCCATTGGCTAGAGGGAGCCAGACACCCTATTACCGTGTTTACTGACCATAAAAATCTGGCCTACTTGGAGTCAGCCAAGCGTCTGAACCCGAGACAGGCCAGATGGTCTTTGTTCTTTTCAAGGTTTAATTTTGTTGTTACGTTCCGCCCTGGGGTTAAGAATGTGAAGGCAGATGCCCTGTCACGTTGTTTTCCGGGAGGTGGGAATTTTGAAGACCCGGGTCCCATTTTGGCTGAAGGTGTGGTGGTCTCTGCTCTTTTTCCTGAATTGGAGGCAGAGGTGCAGGCAGCCCAGTCAGAAGCTCCTGATCTTTGTCCTCCTGGGAGGTTGTTTGTGCCTCTCGCTTTGAGACACAAGATTTTTAAAGAACACCACGACACGGTCCTTGCTGGGCACCCGGGGGCAAGAGCCACACTGGATCTCATCGCTCTGAGATTCTGGTGGCCTGCGCTTCGTAAGTCGGTTGAGGGTTTTGTGGCAGCTTGCGAGACTTGCGCTCGTGCCAAGGTCCCTCATTCACGGCCATCAGGTCCTCTCCTTCCTTTGCCCATTCCTTCCCGTCCTTGGACACATCTGTCCATGGACTTCATAACGGACTTGCCTCGTTCCTCGGGGAAGTCTGTGATTCTGGTGGTGGTGGACCGTTTTAGCAAAATGGTGCATTTTATCCCTTTTCCTGGTTTGCCCAATGCTAAGACGCTGGCGCAGGCATTTATTGACCACATTGTCAAATTGCATGGGATTCCTTCAGACATAGTCTCTGATAGGGGCACGCAGTTTGTTTCCAGATTCTGGAAGGCTTTCTGTTCTCGCTTGGGGGTTCGGTTGTCATTCTCTTCTGCTTTCCTTCCGCAGTCGAATGGCCAGACAGAGCGCGTCAATCAGAATCTGGAGACATATCTGCGCTGTTTTGTGGCGGAGAATCAGGAGGATTGGTGTTCTTTTTTGTCCCTTGCTGAGTTTGCTTTAAATAACCGTCGTCAGGAGTCCTCTGATAAGTCACCATTTTTTGGTGCATATGGGTTCCATCCGCAGTTTGGGACTTTCTCGGGAGAGGGCTCTTCTGGTTTGCCTGATGAGGACAGATTCTCCTCGTCTTTGTCATCTATTTGGCAAAAGATTCAGGATAATCTAAAGAGCATGAGTGAGAGATATAAGCGTGTGGCGGATAAGAGACGTGTGCCTGGTCCGGACCTGAATGTTGGTGATCTGGTGTGGTTGTCTACCAAGAATATCAAATTGAAGGTTCCCTCCTGGAAGTTGGGTCCTAGGTTTATTGGGCCTTACAAGATCCTGTCTGTCATCAATCCTGTTGCCTACCGTCTTGATCTTCCTCAGACTTGGAAGATCCATAATGTTTTTCATAAGTCCTTATTGAAACCTTATGTTCAACCTATTGTACCCTCGCCTTTGCCTCCTCCTCCGATTATGGTTGATGGAAATCTTGAATTTCAGGTCTCTAGGATTGTGGATTCTCGTCTTGTCCGCGGTTCCCTCCAGTACCTCGTTCATTGGGAGGGTTATGGTCCTGAGGAGAGGATGTGGGTCCCAGTGACGGACATTAAGGCCTCTCGTCTCATCAGGGCTTTCCATAGGTCCCATCCTGAGAAGGTGGGCTCTGAGTGTCCGGAGTCCACTCCTAGAGGGAGGGGTACTGTCACAGCCAGACAGCTGAGAAGCACTCACAGGAGCTTCTCAGATCCTCCTCCTTGAATTTCTTTGTTTTGGTTTAGTTTCTCATCTCGTTAGTCTATCTCAGCTGTCATGCAGTTGGACTGATTGCTACCCATTAAGTTCCTCCCCATAATGCAGTAGTGTGCGGCTGATACAACTTCCTGGAGTGTGTGTGCATGCTGTTCCCAGTTCCCAGTCGTCTGCAAGATAAGTGCTGTTTATGTATTTATGATTTTGTCTTTTCTGGATCCAGGTGACCCTGACTCCCTCCGTGTCAGTGTAGGGAGCCGGTGGTCGTGTCCCTTCATTATTGTAGGGTCTTCAGGTAATAGATAGCCGAGGAACGTGGATATGCGCCCATCCACCTTTGGGGTGTTCGCATAGGCTGAGCAGTGAGGGAGAGCGGCAGGTCTATTGCAGGGGTCTCCCTTTGTTCCTTAGTTGTGGATCCAGAGAGACATTGTTTATATGGTATTGTCTTGTTTCCTGTACACCATCCGTGACAGCCTGATGGAAAATATGACTTTTTTTTTGCAGATTTTGAATTTATATCTCATGAAAATATAGCTCACGCACAACTCAAGTGACTGAGGTGCATTTTAAACTCTTAGTGATGTAACTAATTTTAGCTTTAAGGACCATTAATATTTCTTCCCCTCTGTGTTCCGTCAGAATTATTTTATGGTTTCTTAAATTTAGTTGTATGAGACCTTGAATTTTGTGGGATGAGTTGTAGCTTTCGTAGGAACCATTTTCGGGGTATATACATTACATAACTGTTATTATTTTTTGAAAGGAAGCAAATAAAAAACATATCTTACAACTATTTCAGTGCTGCCCCTGAACTGTGCAGCCCTGTACAGGAGCCAAGTTTGCTAGGTTTTCATACTGGTTTGTTTTGCAAAAGTAACTGTTTATGGTGACAGTCAGTGAGAGAAAATGTCTTTCTTGATGGAAATCATTTCTATGTTTCAGAAGTATATTAGCACCAAACTCAGAGGGTTAGGCCCCTTTCACATGAGAGAGTATTCCGCGCGGATGCGATGCGTGAGGTGAACGCATTGCACCCGCACTGAATACCGACCCATTCATTTCTATGGGGCTGTTCACATGAGCGGTGATTTTCACGCATCACTTGTGCGTTGTGTGAAAATCGCAGCATGCTCCTCTTTGTGCATTTTTCACGCAACGCAGGCCCCATAGAAGTGAATGGGGTTGCGTGAAAATCGCAAGCATCCGCAAGCAAGTACGGATGCGGTGCGATTTTCACGCACGGTTGCTAGGAGACGATCGGGATGGAGACCCGATCATTATTATTTTCCCTTATAACATGGAAAATAATAGCATTCCGAATACAGAATGCATAGTAAAACAGCGCTGGAGGGGTTAAAAAAAAAAAAAAATTTAATTAACCTTAGTCCACTTGATCGCGTAGCCCGGCATCTGCTTCTGTCTCCTTTGTTGAACAGGACCTGTGGTGAGCATTAAGTAGTTACAGGACCTTTGATGACGTCACCCCGGTCATCACATGGTACGTCACATGATCTTTTACCATGGTGATGCATCATGTGATGACAGGAGTGACGTCATCAAAGGTCCTGGAATGAATGCTCACCACAGGTCCTGTTCAGCACAGAAGGAGACAGACGAGATGCCGGCAGCGCCAGCAAGTGGATTAAGGTGAGTTAAATTTTTTTATATTTTTTTTTAACCCCTCCAGCGCTAGTTTACTATGCATTCTGTATTCAGAATGCTATTATTTCCCCTTATAACCATGTTATAAGGGAAAATAATACAATCTACAGAACACCGATCTCACGCGAGTGCAAAACTCATTACAATGTTTTGCACTTGTGCGGAAAAATCGCGGGTGTTCCCGCAACGCACCTGCACATTTTCCCGCAACGCCCGTGTGAAAGAGGTCTTAGTGTGCCATCCCAACAGCATAACTCCATACCAACTGTAAGCTTTAGAAGCTTTGTACATACTCAAACTAAGCCAGCATGACAAGTTAGTTTGATAATGCATCAGGTGTGACTTTAAACTAGTTTGTCCCACAAATCTTTTTTTACACTTTTCAAACTAGCACCTGGATTTGCATGAATTGCATGTAATTAAAAATGATAGCCACTGAGTTATTCAATAAAATCTATCTGTATAGCACCACCTGCTGTTTTTTTTTTTTTTTTCCTTATTTCTTTGTCCGGCTCAGTAAGATGGCCGCACATGCTCAGTTTCATCCTTCAACTGCCTCTTGAGATGAGATAGGGAGAGCATGGACACCCCCCCTGAGCTGCGGCAGAAAAGGCACACCCCCTGAGCTGTCAGTTTGATATAAATCTAGCAGAGCAATGAATAGAGAGATCTCTGGATCCATGTGAGGTACAGGGCTGGTTCTAGCTTTGCTAGAAAGAGATTGTCATGTACTATATGATGTAAAAAATAAAAATCTGACAGTCATGGGATAACCTTTTTAAGGCTGGCTACATCTGTATTCCTCTCTAGTGATAATCCTTATCACTACTACTGAAGTGTGTAACAGGTTTCACTAGAGAAGTGCTCTGAATATTTTACACTAAAGATCGAGTATGGAGAGGAGGGACAGTGTAAAAATTAAGCTTTATTGATGTCTGTGGTTGATGTGGTTGGGGGGGCCATAAAAAATGTTTAGAGCACCTTATTTGACGCTGTAATGCGGATGCTGTAAACATCGGGGTCATGGCATCAATGAACTGCCTAGGTGCAGAGAGGTGATTAGATGAGCAAGCACTCTTTTTCTGGAAAAAAAGACATCCACACTTGATGGGGGAGAGGGGGATAAATAACATGCACAGAAGTCCATGTTAACCTCCATGAGGGGTCATGTACAGTTAGGGATGTTTTACACCTGCATATAGTCGGCCAGATCATTGCTAACAAGTGTTCGTAGGAACGTTCATTAGCAATGATCTGCCTGTGTAAAAGTGCTGCCAATTACCCGATGAACGAGCAAACCAATAATTCATCGGGCAATCGCAATTTTTAAGCAGGTCAAAAAAATTATTGTTTTTCGTCGGCAGATGGTGCTGTCTAATCATGGTCTACTGCTGGCAAATAATGATTCTGTATGGGGACGAATGATGGCATTAGCGATCGCTCCTCCCCATACTGTGGAGGAAATCGCTGTATGTAATAGCAGCGCTCATCTTCACTGATCAGGCGTTGGGAAGAAAACCTTCCCGACAATCGTCAGCCTCATCTGCTGGTCTAATTGAGGCCTTAAACAGCGAGAGGGCAAGATTTGTGTCTCTTCTTCTCCAGTCTATCAGTACAACCCCCACTGGCGCTCCTCCCTCTCCTCCTGCAGGCTGTTTTAACCTTTAATATCTCAGGCTGTGTAGCAGCTACAGATGTGAGTCTTGTCTTGTTTGAAAGTCCACAATCTAAGCTTTTAAATAAAAAATAAGATAATCGAGAAATACAGCCTTTAAAAAAATCAGGTCAGGAGTGAAAGCTGCAGGTTATGGTATATGCAGCTCTCACTGGGACCCAATTCTAAGGGTTGTTACTTTCTATGTATCATGGTTAGCAGAACGATCTAGGTTGTTTAAAATCTTAGATTGTCTGCTTGAAAACAAGGCCAAAATAGTGTCTGAAGCCCAATCACAGCCTTACATATAGTCTTCAGAAGTGTCCATACTAATGCATATTAACATCTAATGGCATACTTTGCAAACATAATAACCGAGACTATAAATGTAAGACACCAAGCTCATTTGAGGTGCTATGTCCTCATGTGAGATTACTACACTGCTTGCGTAGGTTGTTGCTCTTTCAGTACTCTATATAGTTTTGATAATATATTCTAATCATACATTCTGTGAGGGTGAGCAGAAGCAGAATACCTTGTGAATATTCATGAGGCAGCATTCTGATTAATGCTGATTAAAATAAACAGAACCATGTAAGATATTTAAAGGAAATAATGCTCTTCACAGTGCAAAATATATTGTATCATTAAAAAGGGTTTCTACTAAAACATGCAGAAACATCATTTTGCTGACATATGGTCTTAGAAGAGCATCTGTCAGTGTTTAACACTTATAATCAATGTTATCTCTTTTTTTTCTAGAGAGAATATTAACCCCTTCCCGCCCAGCGCTGTACATGCTCGGCACAGCCCGACATGACTTGGCATCCAGCGCCATACATGTACAGCGCTTTGATCAGGTGGGTGCAGGAGCTGCGCCCACTCAATCAGCAGCAGGGCCCCGGCTTTTTTTCCCTATGTGAAAAATAAAAATAAACAATAAAAAATAAAGACCATTGACATTGCCATGTCCCAAAATGCCTGTTGTTCTGTCCTAATACACATTCACACAGTGTGCAGTCTGACATTCAGTATAAACCATTCCTGTCTGCCAAATAAGAGGACTGTTCTTTGTAGTCTAACTTGTTTATTGGTCAACAGGATTGTGAATTGGCAAAACTACAAGAATACAAATGGCTTGTGTAAGTAAAACATATAGAATAGCATGTACAGTAATACATTGACAGAGAAAGCAGATGTCCAAAATAGCTGCCTATACATAGATTGAATGGCTAGCTAACAGAAATAACTCCCTGAGTGACACTTATACCTAGCTAAACAACTCTGCATAACATAATGTCCCTGAAACAAGGTAGATCTCACTCACCACATATACTTGCACAAAGATGGTGGAGTTTAAGAAGGAGAACTGCATGGAACAGCTCTGCTGATGTCCTGTAGTCTGTATGTAGACTGAAGACTGGGGCTTCTCCTTCCCAGAATGTCTTGCACTACCCACAATACCTAGCACCTCCCACAAAGCAATATTCTTTATTAACAAGAAAACAAGGTGCAATTTTTACCGCTTATTACCTAACTAATAACTACAGGAATACAGAAATTGCAGCTGAATGAATTAGAAATGAAATAGACGTGAACTGAAATGAATCTCCCTCTGCTGGAGGCAGAACACCTGTATTATTAATATATAAACATATTTTTCCCATATGGTGAAGGCTGGAGCAGAGAAAAAAAATCTAAATTGCCAATTTGCCATTTTGTCGTTGCTTCATCTCACAAAAAAATTAATAAAAAGTGATCTAAAAGTCATAAACACTCCAAAATGGTATAAATGACCCCTCACACAGCTCTGTAGACATAACTATAAAAAAAAAGTTATGGGCGTCCGAATGTGGCAATAAAAAGAAAAAAGTAGTTTATTTTTTTTTTTAAGTTTTTATTTTAAGTATACTATATAAATTTGATATTGCTGTAACCGCACTGACCCAGAGGGTGAAGGTAACAGTTCATTTGGCAATTCGATTACAGTAACTACGGATGATAACCTGAAAGAAACAGCGCGCTGTAATCGATAAAGAGGTGACGTATTGAAACCACGTGGGACGCCACGTGAGACGCCACCAGGTACGTGATCACCATCCAAAAATACGGGATCACTACTCTAAAGTTCTGCTTGAATCTTAACACGCTACTGAAGCTTACATCCATATCGAACTAGTGGAAAAAGAAACTATCGCTGATTAAACGTGCGGTCTATCTTGCTGAATAAAAAACACTAGGAAGTGGTGAAGACACAGTAAAGAGACTGCTTATTTCTCTCCATATGTTCATTCACTTGCTAATACCTAGCTACAAGTGGTTATACATCTTAAAGGGTTTCTATCACTTGGTATGACATAATTAGCTGTCAGACACTAGCGATCCGCTAGTGTCTGCTCTGGCCAACCATCCTACTATAATCACTTGTGGGGCAGCGGTTTTGCTAAAAAACTAACTTTTATAAATATGCTAATGAGCCTCTAGGTGCTATGTGGGCATCATTAGCACCTAGAGGCTCCGTCTACCTTCATACACAGCCGCCGCCCAGAGTGTCCCTCCAGCCCGCCCATGTCCTCCTCCGTGTGACGCAGCGGACGAGTTCTCGCGCATGCGCCGTGCGCGGCTGTATTCGGCGCATTTGAGATCTCAGCTCGGAGCGGTCAGACATTCAATGCGCATGCGCGGCTGTATTCGGCGCATGCGCATTGAATGTCTGACCGCTCCGAGCTGAGATCTCAAATGCGCCGAATACAGCCGCGCACGGCGCATGCGCGAGAACTCGTCCGCTGCGTCACACGGAGGAGGACATGGGCGGGCTGGAGGGACGCGCTGGGCGGCGGCTGTGTATGAAGGTAGACGGAGCCTCTAGGTGCTAATGACGCCCACATAGCACCTAGAGGCTCATTAGCATATTTATAAAAGTTAGTTTTTTAGCAAAACCGCTGCCCCACAAGTGATTATAGTAGGATGGTTGGCCAGAGCAGACACTAGCAGATCGCTAGTGTCTGACAGCTAATTATGTCATACCAAGTGATAGAAACCCTTTAAAGAAAATATAAGAGGAATAACATCTGGAAGACTTTTTTTTATAATTTCTTATTTTTTCCCTTTTATTCCCTGTGGTTTTCTTCAAATAGTCGATGCTCTCAACAATCGATTTTCTTGAGCATCTTAATTGATATTGTTCGACTACTAGTCTCAAGAGTCGATTACATCGATTTATATTCGAAAATTATAGAATTTGATTTGTTTTTTTTATTTTTATAATTCTTTACTAATTTTCCAACAAGACAGACAATACATCCAGAGTGTACATCTCTGAACACAAAACAGCACTACAAGTGCAATTAGCAATTCAATAAAATACATAGGGGCATTATGCAGTAATAAATAAAGTACAATCAGTACAAGCAATCAAAATATGATATTCAAGCAATCCTCCCATAGAACTAAGACACGCTAGAAGATTGGAGTAACAGACGACCTAACGTCCCCTTCAGTTGACCCACAAGGTACCATTCCGTAAGTGTGAACGGTCTCATAATTAACTGTATCTCTTCATCAGTCATACAATGAATAATAAACGGTTTCCATTTCTGAAATAACCCCTTAGCTTGTCGTTCTTTTGCAGCGAGAGAGTTTAACCTCTCCAAATGAAATACATTTTTTAGTTGTTCTATTATGAACTGCAACCCTGGAGCATCAGACTGAAGCCATTTTTGCTGAATACTACGCTTTACTATCATGCACACAGTATGAAACAAACGGGGTAACCCTCCTCGACCTACCTCGCCCTCCTCATAATGAAACAAGTACAATTGGGGGGACAATGTAAACTCCCTTCCCCAGAACCTCCGGACCAAACTCCCCACCTCCTCCCACAGCCTCTTACTCTGTGGACACGTCCAAATCCCATGGAATAAATCTGAGAAACCCACTCCACACTTCGGGCAGTTGGTTATTCTGTCTGGTTTAGCTGGATGAGGGGGGATATTAAAGCCATAGATAGCCCTATACATAAGTCGAACCTGGGTGTCCCTCCATGACTCATTGACAACATGCCTCCTAACTACTTCCCAACCTTTCACTATCTTTTGTTCAATATCACCATCCTCTAACTGCTCAGCCCATTTCCCAAAACTTTTACTCCTATCTCTAACCCCATCCTCCTTCCTCATATCAGTGTAGATTGTAGAAATCGACACCTTCCCACCCCCTAAATCTAGGATCCTATCCAGAATATTCCTACGAACCTCCTTCTGCACCAACACCAGCTTATTTATCACAGCCTCCTTCACCTGAGACCATTGAATAGTTTGGAAGGATGACAAAGAGAATTTTTCAATTAACTCTCCTCCCGTCAGCCATCTATGCTCAGTGTCATGAAGTAAATGTTTTACATATAAAATCCCCTTCCGCCTCCATTCCTCAAACAATTTATTCGTAGTGCCCTGTGCGAATTCAGGATTGTTCCATAAAGGAAGATGCTTGGAGACCCTGTAGGACAACCAGTACTTTTTCCGAAGAATCTTCCACGCAGCTATTGTATCCTTGAACAACAAAGACTGCTTGATCCACACCGGAATCATCCGCAACCTTGAATGTAGCAACGCCACAGGAGACCAGGGAGAACAGAATTCCCTCTCTAACATTAAGGCTGAGTAAAAACTAGAACCATTTATCCAGTCGCATATATGTCTTGCCATGCAGGCCAAATTATAACTCCTTATATCGGGAAAGGCTATCCCTCCATGTTCAATCCCCTTCATTAGGGAACGTATTGGTACACTGGAGAGGAGGCAACCACATTATGAGGATGTCACGGGCTGAGTCTAGAAGAATTTATGATTTTGGCAGCCTTCTCCCTGCGGGGTTAAATTCAGATTTGGAAATCTTTGGTTTTATTTAAATTGTAAGGCGAAATTCTCTTATAGTAGGACAGATGAAAATAAATATTGAGTATCAAGTTGAAAAATGAAATAAAGACCTTAATAATGAGAAAAATAGAAAAATAAAAGTAAAAAAGTAAAAATATAATAATACCTATTGAATTGAAAAACTCCTCTAAGTAGAAAGGAGATAAGATAACTCTATAAAAACACCAATAAAATAATAATTTTTTTTGAAAACTTTTGAAAGTTTTAAAAAAAAATGCATCCCAAAAAAAAAAAGAAGAAAAAACGCAAAGAAAAAAACCGCAATGAAAACGCAACATTTACAAAATTGCGGGATAGTTGCAGATATAAATAATATTGAAATTAAGAAATAAAGGTTATAGCAAAAGATACATATAGGAAAGAGAAATGTTAAAATTGCTATAGTATTTTAAGATCGAGTTAATCAGCCCTCAAGAGGATGGTGATCGATATAAACCCACAGCACTGATATGTAACAGATCCCTTATGAGATGACTGTGGACAGCTACATCTCAAAATTAGAGACCTGATATATATATTGGAATATGTGGGTAGATTATTATTTATCATATAAGACTGATAGAAAGATATTTCCCTATACCATAGGATATCAAATGTCTGACAATATATTTTATAATGTAATACTAATGAGAAGTGTCTGGATCGACACACCATTATTCTCATTTTTTATGTTTTAAATCTGTGCATTTATTTATTTATTTTTATTTTTTTAAATTCGAATATATAGCTGTTATATGTGCACATATATATATTCTAAGATATCTGAAACCATTATAACATTTTCCACTGAAAGAGGACTTTTGAAACAGAAACACTACATGGCAAAGAATAGGTTAATGAAAAGCAAAGTGTCCATTTTCCCACATAAACTTTGAAACAGGTGTAATTAATCAGCCAATTGAGATGAGAGCATATAAGATACGAGACTAGTATTCACAGGTTATACCCACTGAGGAAGAGATAAGATATCTCGAAACGCGTCTGGGCGTATTACCTGTGAAAAAATCATATCAGCGGTACATGGCCATGTACTAAAGGACGGAGAATATATCCACTTACTCACGAAAGATAACGAAGTGTTGGAAGACTCACGCAAGCGCAATAGCCAATTCAGGTCTCTCACGAGAGTAGAGACGGGATCCAAGCAAAGACCGGATCCGAGACAAGCGTAGCGGAGAAAGGCTGAAGCGTGGGACGCCACGGCAGAAGTCCTCCCGCAGACCTGATCGAGTGAGCCTACACAGGACGCAGTGAGTAACACAAATACAAGTGGAAATATACCGAACCGCTACAGGAAAAGCGGCATCAGCACTGTGATAACAGACGTGCTGGACAATTAACTTTGTGCATCTAGCGTATTCAGACTCTGAGACCGCCATAGATGATGGACAATCTGATCTCGGTTTAAAATACAATCTATCCTAGACCATTCTATATCTTGTATCCTATACGGTGTTATAAGATCTTAATTGCACGCATTTAGGACTATGTGAGATCCTGCATGAGACTATGAATTGTTAAACACACCTGTAGCATGTTAATCACTACCGCATGAGGACACATGCTACTGAATAGATTTGGAGTATAATCTCTATCAGCTCTGATTTGCTTTGCAGACGACTGTGATCCAATAGCCCTACACAATAGGAGGGACACGGATGCAGCCTGCTGCGCCTAGCAGTCAGAACTTGATGCATTAGAGATATCCATCTCTCTGGCTTACACATAAGTTATATATGCGTTTTATGTCATTTTATGAATTTTACCCTGGTGTACACAGGATATAACGTTGATTGTTTAATAAATATTTTATTCGATTTCCACGTGTATTCCGAATGGTTTGAGTGCCGGTTCTATCCAATCTCCGCATATATGTCTTGCCATGCAGGCCAAATTATAACTCCTTATATCGGGAAAGGCTATCCCTCTATGTTCAATCCCCTTCATTAGGGAACGTATTGGTATCCTAGGCCTCTTTCCACGCCACAAAAAGTTTTTGAATGCTTTAACAATTCTAGAGACATCTTTATGTTTTAACAAAATGGGGATAGTCTGCATAGGATAAAGCAATTTGGAGACTGACATCATCTTAATAAGATGATTGCGCCCCAGCAACGACAGCGGAAGATCATGCCATCTTTGTAGTTCCTTAACTATTTTATTTATTAACGGATCGTAATTAAGTCTATTATTGGATTCAGGAGTCGCTCCAACTTTGATACCCAAGTACGTTATGTGAGAGCGTGCTATTGGTATACCCCCCAGACCACTTCCCGTCGCTCGCTGCCCCCCACCCTTCAAAAATAGAAACTCACTCTTTGATCTATTGATTTTTAGCCCAGAAAGAGAACCGAAATCCTCCAATGCCTCAATAATCCTCCCAATATCCCTTACAGATGTCGTCAGCAAATAAAGCCGCACGCATCTGTTTCTTACCTACCCACATGCCCTCAAATAATTCCTCAGAGTCCAGACATCTTGACAATGGCTCTATCGCCAAGTCGAACAAGAGAGGAGATAGGGGGTAACCCTGCCTAGTTCCCCTTTTCAACGAGAAAGAATCAGACAGATAACCTCCTGTACATACCCTTGCCCTCGGACCAAGGTACAACCCATCCAGGAGCGTACGAAACGTCCCATTAATGCCTACCGAGTCCAGGGTAAGACCCAGCCATTTCCAGTTAATACTATCGAAAGCTTTTTCAGCATCTAAAGTGAGAATGGCTGGGTCTTGCCCCCGGCACGCCGCCTTCCCCGCCACTGAAAGGGCTAGCAGTACCTTCCTTAAATTGGTAACAGCCGCCCGACCTTTAATGAAGCCTACTTGCACAGGGGAAATCAAAGTAGGGAGATCAACAACTAACCTATTAGCAAGCAGCTTCGATAGATGTCAGGCTTTCCGGATCCTTTCCAGCCTTATGAAGTAACGTTATGTGGGCTGTATAACCATCCTCTAACTGCTCAGCCCATTTCCCAAAACTTTTACTCCTATCTCTAACCCCATCCTCCTTCCTCATATCAGTGTAGATTGTAGAAATCGACACCTTCCCACCCCCTAAATCTAGGATCCTATCCAGAATATTCCTACGAACCTCCTTCTGCACCAACACCAGCTTATTTATCACAGCCTCCTTCACCTGAGACCATTGAATAGTTTGGAAGGATGACAAAGAGAATTTTTCAATTAACTCTCCTCCCGTCAGCCATCTATGCTCAGTGTCATGAAGTAAATGTTTTACATATAAAATCCCCTTCCGCCTCCATTCCTCAAACAATTTATTCGTAGTGCCCTGTGCGAATTCAGGATTGTTCCATAAAGGAAGATGCTTGGAGACCCTGTAGGACAACCAGTACTTTTTCCGAAGAATCTTCCACGCAGCTATTGTATCCTTGAACAACAAAGACTGCTTGATCCACACCGGAATCATCTGCAACCTTGAATGTAGTTCCTCAGAGTCCAGCCATCTTGACAATGGCTCTATCGCCAAGTCGAACAAGAGAGGAGATAGGGGGTAACCCTGCCTAGTTCCCCTTTTCATTCGCTCAGGCAACACATTCCCCTCAACCAAAGAAGAATATAGCGACGTCAAATACGGTACCACCTGTACGTCCATAACTTTGTAAAAGTCAGACGTATACCCATCCGGGCCCGGGGCTTTACCAGAGGGAAAGGATTTTATAATTGCCTGCACTTCCGCTGCCGTTAGCGGGGCGTTCAGAGCACTCAATTGTTCTGCTGTCAGAGTTGGCAAAGAAATTCGCTCTAAGAAAGCCTTCCCCTCTTCTACTCTATCACCAGCATTTTGATAAAAAGCAGCCATATATTGCCCAAATAACTTATTAATCTGCTGTGGTCTGTGCTCCCTGGTCCCGTCACCTCTCCTCACCGCTTGGATATGGTTTAATGGGCGCCTACCTTTGGCTAGTGAGGCCAGCAACTTCCCAGATTTGTTGCCAAATCTGTGCAGACAAGCATCTAGTTGAGACCGTTTTGAAATCTCAAGTTTCTCTGCCCACGCATCAAAGTCTCTCTTGGCCGAGACCCAGCGTTCTTTGGCTGTCTGGGTCTGGGCCAAGAGAAAGTCACTGTACGCATCCCTTAAGCATGCACTCGCTTTTTCATACTGCGTCCTAGCTACCCTCTTAATAGAAGAGACATAAGCCAACAACCTACCTCTCAGAACAACTTTAGCCGTTTCCCATAACAATGTCGGATTATTTGCATGTTCCCTATTGTCATCAACAAATTCCATCCACCACCCCTTCATAAGTTTCACGAATTCGTCATCCTTCACCAAGTAATTAGGGAACCTCCATATGAACTCACTTCCCCCAGTATACATTTCTCTAATATCTATTAGAAGCGGAGAATGATCCGAAATTACCATATCACCTATGGCAATGTCAGCCACTCTATGCAAAATTGCTGATGACAAGAACAAGTAATCGATTCTGGACCAACTCTTGTGCGCATGCGAATAGTGAGTGAATTCCCTCCAATGAGGATTAGAGAACCTCCACACATCCCTGAGAGACAACGACTCGGCAAAGTCCCCCAGAGTGTATTGGTGACTATGGCCACTAGCTGACCTCCTGTCCTCATGCTGATTAATCACTGCATTGAAGTCCCCCCCCCATTATTTTTGCGCTATGCGTGTCCTGCAAAATTCTAGTACAAAGCAAGTCAAAGAAAGCTTTTTGACCCTGATTCGGTGCATAAATATTATATAGACTATAGTCCCAAAAAGGGCCCGAAATGTGAAGATGCATCACCCTCCCCATGTCATCTGCTTCCTCAGAATGAACTACATGCGACAAGTGACGACCTATTAAAATTAAAACTCCTGCTTTCCTATCTACAGCCGCAGCATCGTACACCTCCCCCACCCATAGCTTCTTCATTCTATGGAAGTCTGCTGTCGACAGATGGGTCTCCTGCAACAAGGCAATATCTGCCTTCATCCTACGTAATTGTCTCAGAACCTTCATGCGCTTGTTAGGAGATTTCAATCCTTTCACGTTCCACGAGACTATCCTCATAAATTTGTCACTAACGTAAGACCCACCTGTCAACAGAAAACCCATCCCCACCTTTCCGTCATAGCTTGAAAACCATCTATTGAAGAATTGCCTCCGAGCCCGACAGCACTCCACGACCCAATAGAAATTGATTGCTCATACATTGCCCCAGAACAGAGAAAAATAAGCCACATTAAAACCATGGCTAAGAAAAATGAAAAAAAAAACTAAGAAAAGTAAATAACAGGTAGTAGACACCACAATTATCTCAAGAACTCCCTTTTTTCTAGCATTGGACGCGGCACACCGCCGCCAACTAGATGCTATAATCTATATTCCCCAGAAATTATTAAATATCCCTATAAACATTCCTGGAACAATAGAAAGGAATAAAAACACAAGATTAGCAGAGTAGGTCCAAATAACCAGGATGTAACCTGACAATGAAATCACAGTCCTCCCATCTTCCTCGCGAATTTTGCTCCTGAAGGTTTCTGAAACTTAGACATCCTCTGTGGAAGAGATGAAGAAATCTGAGGCACCCGGTGCCATCCATTGCCTCCAGCCCTCATGTTGGTATCCCGACGATCATCCTCCATGTCAGTGGATTCCTGCCTGCGATCCGCTTGATTTTGCATAAATTCCTCCGCCTCCATTGGATCCGTAAAATGCTTGGAACTACCATCAGGCAGTTGTATCCGCAAAATAGCGGGGTAGGCCAGTTGGACTCTAGTCCCGTTCTTATAGAGGCTAGTACAAATTGCCCCAAAAGCCCTCCGCTTTCGCGCCACTTCAGCTGAATAATCGGCAAACAGAAGGACTTTAGTTCCTTTAAGAATCAATGGCTCCTTTCTTGCTCGGTACGCCCGCAGAATGTCCTCCTTGTCGGAGTAGTCCAGGTACTTACAAATCGCCTGTCTAGGCCTCTGGTCCACTTTACTGTTGGCGGACGACGTTTGATCTCTCCATGGCCCCACTCTATGGGCCCTCTCCACCTTCCTTCTTCCTCCCTGGAGACCCAGAGCCTGCGGTAATTCCACTTCGAAAACGTGGCGAAGTTCCGCTATTGGCACGGATTCTGGAACCCCCACCAAGCGTAGATTACTGCGCCTGGACCTATTTTCAAGGTCCTCAACGCGGTCATTTAGCTTTTCAGCCAGCTGGTATAAGTCCCGCATCTTCTGTGCAGTGTCTGTAGCCTCCTCCTCCATACAAGCCACCCGCTGCTCCACCTCAGATACCCTGTGATCTTGTAATTCCACCTCCTCTTGTAATTTGTTAAGCGCCGCATGCAGGGTAGTTGATAAAGAGGCAATAATATCAGGGGCTAACTGTTTCGCCACTTCAGTGGCTAGCAACTTAACATCCACCAACTTGCCAGAGGATTCAAAAAGATCCAGCTGTGTATTGTTAACTGGGGCTTCTTGTTCATCTGCCGATGCATGCCTCGGCGAGGAGGGAGGAAACGGCGCCATCTTAGGACAGATCCCGTCCGCACTCTCTGTGTCAGTTGCCACCTGGGGAGTAGATTTCTGCCCACTTCTCAGCAGGTAACGCTCCATACAGTTGCCAGAGCCTCACCGTATCAGTGGCGGCGCTCCAGCTGCTCTCAGAGAAGCAGGACTAGCAGATATATTCGGCGGTGGAGCGGAGCATAAGTCCCCAGCGTCTTTACATGCCCGCGCCGGAACCGGAAGTCTATATAAACTTTTTTGATGCAACTCCCTATGACTTGGGTGCCCGTTTTCTACATATATTCATTTTGCGCTTGTTTATTGGGGTAAACATTTACGTGAGCACCTGATCCCATTTGGATTGGAGGTGAGCCGCCCGTTTACAATTTCCTAAAACAGTTCATTTTCACCTCATAGCGAAGGCTGTAAAAATGAAACCCCAATATGCAATATAAAATGGTGCCATTAGAAAGTACAACCTGTGCCGCAAAAAACAAGCCCTCATACAGCAATGTGAATGAAAAAAATAAAAATAAAAATAAAAAATAAAAAAAGTCTCCCGGGAGTAAAAAATGAGAACACAGAAAATATCTTGGTCCTTAAAGAGGTTCTCTGATAATTTAAATTGGCCGCCAGCAATCTGTCTAGAATGTGAGAACAACTGGTTGCCACCACTTGCAGAGCTGCCTCTCCACATACTACACTGCTGTACAACAGATGGTAATGATGTGATCCTGTCTATGATATAACATCATGGCGGAGCAGCCTGGCAGGATAACTCACCAATATGTAGTATATGCAAGTGCCAAAACAAAATGTGTAGTGAGCCCTCACCCCTCTAGGCAGATCTGCAAGTGGAGTCAACTAGTCCCTCGCACATTCTAGGACAGGTTGCTGGCAGCCATTTTAAATCACTCCCCTTGAAATGTGTTTTCCAGGACTTTAATACTGATGACCCATCCTCAAGATACAGTAAGTCATCAGTATCTGATCTGTTGTGGGAGTCTGACACCCAGGACCCCCACTGATGAACTGTTTGAGAAGACACCGGCGCACCTGTGATTGCCACTGACTTCTCCATTCTCACCAAGCACAGTTTTGTACATAGTATAGCGGCTGTGCTTGGTATCGCGCTCAGCCCCATTCACTTCTACTCGGCTGAGCTGTGCCTAGGCCATGTGACCGATGAACGATTCTCCACTGGTCTAGGGAGAGCTGAGAGAAGGCCACAGCTTTGAAGTTGTCTTCAATATAGAAGGGGATTGCCTTCTTGAAATGTCCTCTATGAAGTTCTTTCCAATAAGCAGTCACAACCCATGTACCCTAAGAATTCCGCCAGAAAATCCACAAGTGTGGATTTTTAGGGTCCGGCTACACAGCGACGGCAATTCGCACAATAGAAAGACATTTTTTTGTAATAATAGTCAATGGTGTCGCATTTGATTTTTTAATTTTTAGATTTTTGGTCGTGTTGCAGTAGCAGCATGTAGCATTGCGACATCATTGACTATCATTACAAAAAATGTCACCGCTTAACCAGACCTTTACAAAATTACAGATTTTCTGTGTGTGAATTATGGTTCGGATTTTGTTTTCCTCCCCATTCCTGGCTGTATTCCGGCTTCCATGGAGTGGTGCCATTAATAGAGTCTTGTGGATAATCTGGAGGTATCAAGTAGGTTTAAAAAAATAATAATAATAATAATCACAGAAAAAACTAAGATAAAAACATCCTGCACGGTGTGATAAGATAATACTGCGCTTAATAAAGCAGATGCAAGCATTATATAGGGACAAAGTCCTCACTCTGATATGATAAAATCTGAGACACTTAGCCAATATATTTTGATCAAAACACATCTAAGCCGCCTACCAAGCGCCAAGGTGGTCTCAGGTCAGGCGGGTCCTACGCTAAACCTACCTAAGCCATTGGGCTTCTATGTTCAGGAGCACAGACGCCGTACATATGGTGTGCTGCTCTTAGTCACCTCCATGTGCATCAAGCAACCAATGGGAGGAGGAGTCAGCACACCTATATGTACCACCTAATCAACGCACTCTATTGGATAGGAAGGGCAAAAGTGCAGAGGAATGCTACTCCCAAGATAAAATAGGTGCGCCTTCACACTTGAAGGTGCCACTTCTCTCACTGGTTGCTTGATGTACATGGAGGTGACTAGAAGCAGCACACCATATGTGCGGCGTCTGCGCTCCTGAACATAGAAGCCCAATGGCTTAGGTAGGTTTAGCTTAGGACCCGCCTGACCTGAGACCACCTTGGCGTTTGGTAGGCGGCTTAGATGTGTTTTGATCAAAATATATTGGCTAAGTGTCTCAGATTTTATCATATCAGAGTGAGGACTTTGTCCATATATAATGCTTGCATCTACATTACTAAGTGCAGTATTATCTTTTTTCTGTGATTTTTTATTTTTTTTATCAAGTAGGTTTGCATTTGAAATGGACTTTTCTGTGAAATATTTTATCTATTTCTTTGCCTGTATTCCCCGGGAGCCCCATATTAAGAACCTGTTGTTTGCTCTGCCTCATATCTGTGCTTTTATAGTGATAGCTATTCTCCATAGTGATTAACAGCACTGATCACTAAGGTCATGGTGTCCATACAAGCAGGGCTAGGTTAATTATAATTATAAATCAAACTCAGCAAAAACAGGGCATTGTCAAAGTTACATCGCTACCTCTCTATACAGAGGTCCAGGAAAGTTGTGTCCAATGCCATGATATATAAAAGCAGCTAACAGGGATGTAGTGTCTCAAGCTTGCTTCACTGGTCACTTTTCATTCATTTTTCAAGGGGGTGGGGTGAAAAAACCCCAGCAAATCAGGCATTTTTTTTTCCATTATGGTGTTTACAGTGCATGATAAACAGTTTTATAGTTTAATAGTCTGGACTTTTTCATTTGCGGGAATACCAATTATGTTTATTTTTTTATTGTCTATTTTGATATGTAAAATTTGGAAAAATGGGGGGGGATTTGAAGTTTCAATAACTTTGTGTGCTTTTTTAATATTTTTAAACATTTTATTTCTTTTACGTTAATTTTTAGTCCCCTTAAGAGACTACAAATTAACTATTGAATTGATAACTATTTAGTGTACTAGATGTATAACACTGTTAACTGTCTGAATAAAGTATGTTTAAAAACATTTTATTAGAGATCGAATAAAAAGTTGGTTCTCCACCAAATTCAAAAATCAGGCTGGTGGTGCGAGTTAGAGTCTGGAATCTCGTATGAATATGTACCAGCTCTGCAAAGCTCACCCCGCCACAAATATCTCAGTGAAGGATAAAGGGGCTGAAAAAAAGCCCACACAAAAAGAGGGGTAATAGGAGTCCAGGCCACTATACTGGGTCTGTACTACTACATTCAATGACTCCAATGTAGGTTCGAGTAAAGTACAACCATTGGTGGTATGATTTGAATGGACCCCCACTAGGTAAGCGGCTCAATATTGGTTTATTAAACTACTACTGAACATAACAAGGCGCTCTGTATTGCTCAACCCGTTTCTCTGCCGCTGTTGCGCGGTATTTCCTCAGAAGCAACGGCAACCTAATCATAGAGGGCACTGTTCAGGTTCAACTACATCACTCAGTGGTGAATGCGCAGTAAGCATGTGTTTCATTAAACAGAAAACAAAACAAAACAAAAAATGCTGCACGCCTCTGATGGAGTGCGTGCAGCCAGGTAGAGCCTCCGGCACTATGACGGCCGTAGCGCGGGCGAATCCCCTTAATCTCCCCTTTAGAGACTACAACATGCAATTTTTTGCTATTTTTACAGGCTTCCTATTTAAGATACTCTTCTGTCAGAATGGGGCATTTTTTCTAAACTCAATATTTAAAGAAAACATTTTTTTTTCAAGAATTTTGGCTGATTTTCTTTTTTCTAAACCTCCTATATAGATATCTCATCCATCGCCAGTTAACTGCTGCTGCGAAAGATAGATGTTATTTATAAGCATAATAGTAGATTAATAGAGTTAATCAGATAACAGTATAAGGGCTCATGCACAAGAACATATATATATATATATATATATATATATATATATTTTTTTTTTTATACAGGTCGGTATGCGGAACTTTTTACTTCAATGGGGCTTGAAAAAAAAAAAGAAGGAAATTACTCTGTGTGCTTTCCGTGTCCGTATGTCCTTTCCACAATTTTTTTTTAACATGTCCTATTCCTGTTTGTTTGGCAGACAAGAACAGGCATTGTTACAATGGATCCGCAGATGTCATCCATTTTTATTGTGGACCGCAGTCGTGTGCATGAGCCTCAACAGCGCTATCATTCTCTTGATAGGCCTAGATAAAGGTGTCTACAGAAGTGCATTGCACTTATTGATATTAAGCATGATGCTTTGAGTAAGGCCCCTTTCACACAAGCAAGTTTTCCGCATGGGCGCAATGCGTGATGCGAACACATTGCGCCCGCACTGAATCCGGACCCATTCATTTCAATGGGTCTCTGTACATGAGCGTTGTTTTCCACGCATCACTTATGCGTTGCGTGAAAATCACAGCATGTTGTATATTCTGCGTTTTTCTCGCAGCCCTGGCTCCACAGAAGTAAATAGGCCTGTGTGAAAATGCATTTTTCACTGATGGTTGCTAAGAGATGTTGTTTATAAACCTTCAGTTTGATATCACATGCGTGAAAAACGCATCAAAATGCATTGCACGCGCGCTGAAAAAACTGAACAACTGAACGCAATCGCAGACAAAACTGACTGAACTTGCTTGCAAAATAGTGCGAGTTTTCCTGAACACACCCTGAACGCACCCAGACCTAATCCGTCACGCTCGTGTGCAAGAGGCCTAGCTCAACCCCCTGCCCTCTCTGGTCAGAGTGAATGGTCCGACTGAGAAAGTCAAGAGAGACAGTTAAGAGCCAGGACAAGGAGTAGAATGCATGAAGTAACTTCCAAAAATGATATGTAAAAAACCATCCAACTGTTTTTTTTATTAAAAAAAATAAATACATAGACTAATGACATATAGACTAATAGTTAATTAAAAAACGTTTGATGCTATGGCGGTCTGGAATCCCTCAAAAGGTCTCAAGCTGCAATAGCAACTGATCATAATGCCCCCTCTGTCTACTTAACCCCTTAAGGACACAGCCTTTTTTCACCTTAAGGACCAGGCCATTTTTTGCAAATCTGACCAGTGTCACTTTAAGTGGTGATAACTTTAAAACACTTTGACTTATACAGGCCATTCTGAGATAGTTTTTTCGTCACATATTGTACTTCAGGACACTGGTAAAATGAAGTAAAAAGAATTCATTTTTATTTATAAAAAAAATACCAAATTTACCAAAAATTTGTAAAAAAATAGCTAATTTCCAAGTTTCAATTTCTCTACTTCTATAATACATAGTAATACCTACAAAAATAGTTATTACTTTACATTCCTCATATGTCTACTTCATGTTTGGATCAATTTGGGAATTATATTTTATTTTTGGGGGATGTTACAAGGCTTAGAAGTTTATAAGCAAATCTTGAAATTTTTCAGAAATTTTCAAAAACCCACTTTTAGGGACCAGTTCAGGTCTGAAGTCACTTTGTGAGGCTTACATAATAGAAACCACCCAAAAATGACTACCATTCTAGAAACTACACCCCTCAAGGTATTCAAAACTCGTTAACCCTTTAGGTGTTCCACAAGAGTAAATGGCAAATGGTGATAAAATTTCAGAATTTAGATTTTTGGGCAAATTTTCCATTTTAATCAATTTTTTCCAGTAACAAAGCAAGGGTTAACAGCCAAACAAAATGCTATATTTATTGCCTCGATTCTGTAGTTTGCAAAAACACCCCATATGTGGCCGTAAACTACTGTACGGGCACACGGTAGGGCGTAGAGGGAAAGGTGCACCGTATGGTTTTTGGAAGGCAGATTTTGCTGGACTGGTTTATTTACACCATGTCCCATTTGAAGCCCCCCTGATGCACCCCTAGAGTAGAAACTCCATAAAAGTGACCCCATCTAAGAAACTACACCCCTCAAGGTATTTAAAACTGATTTTACAAACTTTGTTAATCCTTTAGGTGTTGCACAAGATTTAATGGAAAATAGAGATACAATTTCAAAATTTCACTTTTTTTCCATTTTAATATTTTTTTTCCAGTTACAAAGCAAGGGTTAACAGCCAAACAAAACTCCATATTTATGGCCCTGATTCTGTAGTTTACAGAAACACCCCATATGTGGTCGTAAACTGCTGTACGGGCACACGGCAGGGCGCAGAAGGAAAGGAATGCCATACGGTTTTTGGAAGGCAGATTTTGCTGGACTGGTTTTTTTGACACCATGTCCCATTTGAAGCCCCCCTGATGCACCCCTAGAGTAGAAACTACAAAAAAGTGACCCCATTTTAGAAACTACGGGATAGGGTGGCAGTTTTGTTGGTACTAGTTTAGGGTGCATATGATTTTTGGTTGCTCTATATTACACTTTTTGTGAGGCAAGGTAACAAGAAATAGATTTTTTGGCACCGTTTCTTTTTTTTGTTATTTACAACATTTTTCTGACAGGTTAGATCATGTGGTATTTTTATAGAGCAGGTTGTCACGGAAGCGGTGATACCTAATATGTATACAATTTTTTTATTTATGTAAGTTTTACACAATGATTTCATTTTTTAAACCCAAAAAATCATGTTTTAGTGTCTTAGTCTGAGAGCCATAGTTTTTTCAGTTTTTGGGCGATTATCTTAGGAAGGGTCTCATTTTTTGCAGAATGAGATTACGATGTGATCGGCACTATTTTGGGGTGCATATGACTTTTTGATCGCTTGCTATTACACTTTTTGTGATGTAAGATGACAAAAAATGGCTTTTTTTTACACCGTTTTTATTTTTTTTACGGTGGTCACCTGAGGGGTTAGGTCATGTGAGATTTTTATAGAGCCGGTCGATACGGACGCGGCGATACCTAATATGTATACTTTTTTTTTTATTTATGTAAGTTTTACACAGTGATTTCATTTTTGAAACATAGAGCCATAGTTTTTTCAGTTTTTGGGCGATTATCTTGGGTAGGGTATGATTTTTGCGGGATGAGATGACTGTTTGACAAATCCGACGGTTTGGTAAATTTTCCTTAATAGCATCTCTTCTGTGAGGTTTTCAAACTCAGTGGAATGAACAAGTTTTACAGAACATACAGTAGGTATCCATCTTTCTAGTTGATGGCCATTCTGTTTCTTCTCTGTGCCATGTATGTATTCTACTAAACTGTTTTATTGTTAAAAACTAGTTTACAAGAGGGATAGACAACATATCGATGCTATGAGTTAACTGCAAGATCAAGCAGTCACTAAGGGTATGTTCAGATGGGCCAGATATGCTGCAGATTTTTCCATCTGGGTCTTGTGCAGATGATTTGTAATGTGGATTTTACATCCACAGGATCTCACTTTATGTTGCAGATTTTATCCTTTGTATGGCATAGAGGGAAATCTGCAGTAAAATTCACTGACTTACAGCAAAATCCATGTCCTTTTTTTTCCCCAAATCATATGCCATATGGACATACCTTTACACTGTAGTCACTGTGAACAGACTCATGTGTAAACCAAATGAGCTATAAAAATTGATTTCATACATACAAACCTTCATAGTCCCAAAGTGCATGGAAGGGTTCTCCCGCTGGGCCTAAGGGTGCAGAAGGGTCATTGAAAAAAGGAGCAGACACATCCATCTGCAAGCCTTCAGCAGCTGGTTTCAAACAGATTGTCACTGGCTCATGTGTTGTGGGGACGCTGTTCCATTCGTGTTGAATTATAAATTCCATCTAAAAGAAGAAAAACATAAATGGTGCATCACAAAACTGTGCTAAAAACATTCAGAAATCATTTCTAAACACATGGAAGCAATTGCAGGTATACAAAGTAGATAAACGAGGGATGCTGTGGCTGATAAATGCAGTAAGAAGCACTACACTTATCAGAATGGTTACATAACTAAGGATCTCCTCCATAGGAGCCGGTGCTGTTTTACTACAGAAATGTTCCAAGGGCAAGATTTTCATATGGATTTTCCTCCAAGCTCTTCTCCCCTGCCGAGAGGAATTATTGTAGAGGAGACAGAGAGCTTCTGGCCATAAAACTTGCCTTGGAGGAGTGGAGTTATCTATTGGAGGGGCCCAGCATCCAGTGATAATTTTCACCGACCACAAGAACCTTTCTTTTTTTATTTTTATGAAGAGGTGAGTAGTAGCCTGGACAAAGGGGCGGCTGTGCATATAGCGTTCCTGGATTTTGCAAATGCTTTTGATACTGTCCGTCATAGACGTTTAATAGGTTAAGTAAGGTCTAAGGTTTGAAAAATATAGTTTGTAATTGGATTGAAAACTGGCTGAAGGACCGTGTCCAGAGAGTTGTGGTCAATGATTCCTATTCAGAATGGTCCCGGGTTAGAAGTAGTGTACCCCAAGCTTCAGTGCTGGACCCTCTATTATTTAATTTATTTATTAATGATATCAAGGACGGGATTAATAGCACCGTTTCTATTTTTGCAGATGACACTAAGCTATGTAGCACTGTACGGTCTATGGAAGATGTCCATAAACTACAAGCTGACTTGAACACTCTGAGTGATTGGAAATCAACTTGGCAAATGGGTTTAATGTGGATAAATGTAAAGTTATGCATCTTGGTAGTAATAATCTCCGTGCTTCATATGTCCTAGGTGATGTAACACTGGGAGAGTCACTTGTAGAGAAGGATTTGGGTATCCTTGTAGATGGTAGATTAAATAACAGCATGCAATGTCAATCAGCTGCTTCTAAGGCCACCAGGATATTGTCATGCATTAAACGAGGCATGGACTCGGGGCAGGGATGTAATATTACCACTTTACATCTGGAATATGCAGTTCAGTTCTGGGCACCAGTCCATAGAAAGGACACACTGCAGTTGGAAAAAGTACAGAGGAGAGCGACTAAACTGATAAGGGGCATGGAGGGTCTTAGTTATGAAGGAAGATTAAAATAATTGAATTTATTTTGTCTTGAGAAGACTAGGGGGGGGGGGGACATGATTAACCTATACAAATATATAAATGGGCCATACAAAAAATATGGTGAAAAACTGTTCTATGTAAAATGCCCTCAGAAGACAAGGGGGCACTGCCTCCGACTGGAGAAGAAAAAGTTTAGTCTCCAGAAGCGTCAAAGCTTCTTTACTGTAAGAACTGTGAATCTGTGGAATAGACTCCCTCAGGACATGGTCATAGCAGGAACAGTGGACAGTTTTAAAAAGGGTTTAGATGAATTATTAAAAGTAAACATTAATGCTTATGAAAACGTGTAGAAATCCGAATCTCACTTCCTTCTAGGATTCACGTCCCCACCTATCCCTTGGTTGAACTTGATGGACTTATGTCTTTTTTCAACCGTATCAACTATGTAATATCTGCAGACGGCCCAGCGTCTGAACCCTCGCCAAGCCAGATGGGCACTCTTCATCAAGGCGGATGCTCTATGACTTCTCCAACCAGCAGGAGGAGCTTCAGCACATTGTAGATCCTGCTCGCTTGAGCACAGTGGCTCATGTCCTGGTATAAGACATCCCTCCCGGGAAGACATTTGTGCTATCTTCCAAGAGAAAACATATTCTAGCTTGGGGGCACAACTTCAAACTCCTAGCCATCCTGCACATATATAAGTGGCTCAGTCCCCTTCCCAGATGCCTCAGTGTCAAGGTCCTTGTGTACTGCTAATGTTCCTGATATCTGCTTGTGTTCCTGACCTGTACCTGTGCCTCCTGCCCTGACCTTCTGCTTGTTTGACTTCGCCTCTGCCTCATCCTTCCGTCCTGCACTGTTGCTCCTGGTTACGACTCAGACTGCTAACAACGCCTGTACCTCTGGTACCTTGCTCAGGTACCTCCTGGTCCGCCTGGACCAGCTGCGTTGTGTGCCAGTCCTCCTCAAGAGTGTATATTAGGGATCTACAGTAGGTGGACCTCCTATTTGTATTCTCAGTGGTCTCAATAATAGAAATACGGAACTGAGGATGCCTTGTTGTATTTAGGTTAATATATAACTTTTATTTAGGTCATTTAAAATAAATGAGACAGTATGGTGTGTAAATCTACACTATTAGAAGATAGGGGGCGCTATGGGTCTATATCAGCAAATGAGGCCAGTCTGCCTGTTATAGTGGAGGAGGGTGGTACCCTGGGGAGGAGCCTATTAGTCCGGACCCTAACTCACCCTGTATACTCACCCTACTTGGCCTGGTCTAATAGGTGTCAAAACCTCAGTGGCTGTAGTCGGGGCACTCGTCCTGACAAGGACGACCCCCAGCCTCAGGAACCTTGGGCCTGTGCTGTAAACCCTATTCTCTTACCTCCCTAGAAGTTGTTGATGGTACCTTTATCCTACGCGTTTCACCGGGTGTAGACTCGGCTCGTCAGGGATATTGGTGGACAGAGCACCGGATGCAGTGGCTGTGCGTCTGTAGTCTTCTTCTGGCAGTGGCAATCTTTGATACTCCCGCGTCTCCTTTTGAACGCGTAGCTCCTCCCACATGGTGCGTCACTCATCACGTGTCTCTTCAGACGGAGACACCATGCCGAGATACCGCCCCAGGCTGAGTACGGGCTCGCTGTGCTCCGTCACTACCCGGATGTGACATGTGTTGTGGGAGTGGTTAGTTGCTATGGGGATCTAACTCTGCGTCCCCGGCTAACTTTCAGTGCAGCAAGTTTCTATTGATGATCGCTGTTTAGCGATCCTAGTGCCGTCTGGGTCAGAGGACAGCTGATGGGTAGTTGTAAATGTATCAGTTAGTGGACCGGAGACGACGCTCAATCACCCCATCCTGTTCCGGACCGCAGTGAGAGCGTGCAGGTCCAGTCCACTTCTAAGTTATAGCAGCAGTATCATTGCACTAAGATGCAGCTTTTGGTAAGATAATAGCAAGTATATATATATATAGTAGTGTTTACATCGCACACATATACCTGTACATGACCAGCGTCTGTTGCCTATACGTACAGAAGAATTTGCACCATAGACCAGTGTGTATCACACAGGTACCCCCGTGCATAGCCAGTATGTATCACACAGGTACCCCTGTGCATGGCCAAAATCAGATGACCTATACGTTTAGTAATTTATATGCAGCTGACACTGATCATGACAAAAAGTTTGTCCACATGGTATATTGCAAAGGGTAAGTGTACCCTAGTATAGTTAGCACTACTCCATATAGTATTTATGATATATAGGTTATTCCTAGATAGATGGTAATAGTCCACTCAGTACAGTCCCCAAGTTCAGATTGGAACACTTGGTGCAGATAAATGTTACCAGTGTCCCATAGTGTCCCTTAGGTACCAATGTCCCATAGGCACACTTGGGGGCAGCGCCGTGGACAGCAAAAGTATGGAGGGATAGTCTGGTCGGTATCATTTCACTACTAGATGGCCTGTATTTTAATCTACCGTTTTATATTGTTTTCACAGGAAGGGTTTATACGAAAGGTATTCATTGAGACCATTAGGTGTCACTGATTTTAGTCTGAAGATCCATCTGGTTTCTGCCTTGAGGATCATTTTGTCCCAATCTCCACCTCTACTGGGCCTGGTGATGTGCTGGATACCTATGAATTTAAGGTAAGTGGTATCCCCATTGTGATATTGGTTCATATGGCGGGCCACTGATGTATCTTTCTTATTTTGGACATCATTGATGTGGTCTCTGATTCTACGCCTAAACTCCCTCTTTGTTTTCCCTACATAGTCAAGGGGGCATGAGCATTGTGCCAGATAAACTACACCCATAGTGAGGCAGTTTATATAATCACGTATTGAGTACTCTATGTGTGTAGACGAGCTTGTGAAGTTCATGGTTTTGGATATTTGACTACAGGCTGTGCACCTTCCACATTTGAAGGTGCCTAGCGGCCTCCTTGACAGCCAGTTTCCGGGGTTCTGAGGGGGCTGGTAGTGGCTGTTGACCAGTCTATCCTTCAAACTTCTACCTTTTCTGTAAGTTATTAGGGGGTAGGGACCTATAATATCTTCCAGATCTGGGTCTGTTTTTAGTATGTCCCAGTGTCTGGATAGCACCTGTCTCACCTGCTGATGTGCATCATCAAAGGTACCAACGATGCGAGCAGAGTTCTGCTCCTTCGTTGGTCCCCCCTTCTTCTTGTTGGGTATGAGCAGTGTGTCTCTGTTTGCCGAACATGCTCCCTCAAAGGCCACACGTAGCACTCCGTCTGGGTAGCCTCTTTCCCTGAACCTGTATCTCAGATCCCTTGCTTCACTCTTGAATTTTTTCATAGTGGAGCAATTACGTCGGAGTCTGAGATACTGGCCCCTGGGTATGCCCCTCCGTAGAGCATAGGGGTGGGCACTTTCCCAGCGGAGCATGCTATTTGTGGCCGTCTTTTTACGGTAAATGGATGTAGTTATTTTATTCCCTAAGCCTCTTTCTATCAATACATCTAGGAAAGGTAGGGAGTCATGGTTAACTTCAGAGGTGAACCTGAGGCTTAGGTCGTTGTTATTAATAACATCCATAAATTCTGCAAAAGACTCCTCTGATCCCCTCCATAGTACAAAGATGTCGTCTATGAACCTTAGCCAGACAGATATCTTTTCTTGCCACTTATCCATCCTCTCCGACCCAATATAGTTGGCTTCCCACCAGCCCAGGAGCAGATTTGCATACGACGGCGCACATGAGCTGCCCATCGCGGTGCCCCTGAGCTGGTGGTAATATTGGTCATTGAAGATGAAGTAGTTTCTAGTCAGGCTAAAGTTCAGTAGATCTAGTAGGAAATTGTTATGCATGGAGCATCTATTGTCCCTCATTGACAGATAACTTGCAACTGCTTTGAGACCCAGATGGTGTTGGATGGAGCTATATAGGGCCTCTACATCTATGGATGCGAACATAGTTTGGTCATCTATACACACACCACTGAGTTTCCACAAATGGTCTAATGATTTTATCGATATAGATACCTATATTTTGCCCCAAACTGCCTAGCCCTGATACAATGGGGCGCCCTTTTAGAGGCATAGTCCCTTTGTGAATCTTCGGTGTGGTATAGAACGTGGCCGTAATTGGATATTTAGGGAGAAGGAAGTCCTTTTCTGTCTCGTTTATTAGTTTATCCCTGAGACCTTTCGTCAGGATTTGTCCTAGTTCAGCAAGAAAAATAGGGCCAGGGTCCTGTGCTAGGACTTCATAAGTTTCCTTGTCTTTAAGGATGTCCAGGCACATCTTTTTGTAGATGTCCTGGTCCATTACCACTAGGTTCCCCCCCTTGTCCGAGGGTTTGATTATAAGATTACGGTCCTTTTCTAGATTTTTAAGGGCTAGGTGCTCGTCCCTATTCAGATTCAGTGTGCTCCTGGTGGTATTAATTAATTCCAGATCCCTGGTCACTAGTTTGTGAAAAATGGAGACACTTGAATCTGGTAGAGGAGGCGGCATCTGTGTACTTTTCAATTTTAGTTCGGTAAAGGGGCCCTCACCTCTGTCTCTCTCGCCTTCCTCCATCAGATTAACAAGAGTGCGTGTGGCTTCTAGTTCCCTAGAATTCATATTTAGTTCTCCATAATTCTTGCGATCTTGAAGGCGAAAGTGTTTATGCCAGAGTAATCTGCGCGTAAATAGGGCTACATCCTTACTCCATTCAAAGGTGTCGTGTTTAACTGTGGGGACAAAGGACAGTCCTTTGCTAAGGAGGGATATATCACTAGAGGATAAATTGTAAGAAGAGAGGTTGATGATTTGCATTTTATTGGTCGGTTTGTTTAGTCCTGGGTCCCCCCCTATACCTTGTTCCTTAACTGGTAAGGCATTGGTGTGGGGGCCTGGGCCAAAAAAACAGAGGATGAGGCTGATGATGAGGGGATAGGTGTTGGTCCTTGAGTGGTACATGTTGGGTAGCCCTCTCCGTAGGTGTATCTATTAGCTACTCTTGGTCGCCCTCTACCTTTACCCCTCTACATCTTCTATCCTCCTCAAGAGGTAGCGATCTGGTGTTCCCCTCAGGAAAGTCTATCCCCACCATCAGGGGTACTGTGAAGATCGAGGGATTAATTTATACAATGCCCTTAGAGGAGGTAGAACACGTGGCACAGTGGGTTCACACCCGCTGGTTCGTGACAGAGACCTACAGTTAGAAGAGTTGTTCCTCCTTTGAATTTAAACCTGGTGTTATCAGGTCTTGTGTGTTCTCCTTTTGAAAACATTGGCAGATATATCTTCTAAGTTTCTCACTCTAAAAACTGTTTTAGGGGCTATAACATCTACCCATAGGGTGAAATTCAGGCTCTCAAGATCAGTGAGCCCTTCAGAGGATAAAATTGCATAGTTCGGTCAGTCCTTTGTACCTAAAGTCGTCTCTGACTTTTACAGACTAGGAGATTGGTGTTGTACAATATTTTCTAGATACTAAGGTATGGAGAAAATCTGATTAGCTTTTTGCTTATTTCCAGGGAGCTAATAAAGGAATCAGAGCCTCAAAGAGCTCTCTGGCTTGTTGGATTCAAAAATCTATTTGTGAAGCCTATAAAGCTATGAATAAAGATCCTAAAGTAAAGCTAAGGGTTCTTTTCACTAGAGCAGTATCAGATGCCTCAGCAGAAAGGGCTGAAGCCTCTATGAAACAAATTTGCAAGACTGCAACGTGGTCAAATCCACATATGTATGTAAAACATTACAGAATTGATGTTGAGTTAAAACAAAATGTAGCATTTGGCAGGTAGGCTCTGCAGGCTATAGTCCCACCCTAGTTGTATAATCTGGAATATCTCACTGAAGTGCTGTCGTGGAGGATGAAATGGAAAAACTGGATTACACTTAACGTTAATTTCCTTTTCAGCAGTCCTCAATGACGGCATGGTATATTCCTGCCCCACTCATCCCTCCCAAAAATATATATGAGATAATTAATGGGGTCTTTCCGAGACGTTATAATTATCAAAAAGCTGATTGGTGGGGTTCCTGGGTGTTAGTATCACGGTCTGCGTGGCTATCACATACGTGACACAGAGGGAGGGAACGAGGAAGGCCCTGCCCAAGTGAGAGGGAAGATGGTGACCCCTGACTCACCTGGCGGCTGGCACCTGGCTGCCCTGACGTCCCTAGACGGGTTCCTCACCCGTACGCCGATCACGTGCCTAAAGCCCTGGCTTTCCCTGAGCTGAGCCCTAGGTAGTGAACAGGGCGATGGGAACACTAGTCCGCACCACTAACTCTAAGGGAAAACACCAAGGGGAGGACAGACAACACAGACTCAACATATATTCCCAGGTGGGCGACAACAGGAGACAACAATAAGCCAAACAGAGATCCGGAGGGTAGCACAAAGGAACAACAACCAGGATTAACCACTCCAGTGGGTCAGTATAGATGTCCAGGCAGGAAGCTCTATAACTGGCAACTAAAGAAGTGTGAGGGGAGAATATAAGGAGGTAGGGAGTGGCAGACACGAAACAGCTGAGGAGGAGAAGCTACGGATCCCTGAGAGAGACAAAAAGGATAGCAAGGCAAACACAGAAAACAATAACTAAGAAACACCATGATCTTTAGATATAGAGCGCGCAGCCACCCGCTGCGACTTCCTGACCCCGGGTATAACGGAGTCAGACGTGGCTCTTGATACCCTCGTGACAGTACCCCCCCTTTCACGAGGGGCCTCCGGACACTCAGGACCAGGTCTCTCCGGATGAGAGGCATGGAAAGTCTGAATTAACCTGTTGGCGTTTACCTCTGACGCTGGAACCCACATTCTTTCCTCGGGACCGTAACGCCTCCAATGCACAAGATACTGAAGAGAGCGGCGGACCCGACGAGAATCAACAATTCTGGCTATTTGAAACTCCAGATTACCATCCACAATAACAGGAGGAGGTGGCAGCGGCGATGGTTCTAGAGGTGGAACATACTTCTTGAGTAACGATTTATGGAAGACGTTATGGATCTTAAAAAGTCTGAGGTAGCTCCAGGCGAAAAGCCACAGGGTTAATGACGGCTACTATTTTATAGGGACCAATGAACCTAGGACCCAGTTTCCAAGAAGGAACCTTCAACTTAATATTCCTAGTAGACAACCACACATAGTCATTCACTCCTAGGTCCGGACCTGGCGACCGTTTCTTATCGGCCATGCATTTATATTTACCACTCATCTTTTTCAAGTTAACTTGCACCTTCTGCCATACCGATGAAAGAGATGAAGAAAACCTTTCCTCTTCGGGAACCCCAGAAGACCCCCCCTCTTTGAAAGTACAAAATTGGGGATGAAAACCGTATGCACCAAGGAATGGTGACTTGCCAGTGGACTCCTGATAATGATTATTTATGGCAAACTCAGCTAACGGTAAGTATGATGACCACAACTCTTGGTTTTCAGACACAAAACACCTTAAATATGTTTCTAGGTTTTGGTTGGTACGCTCAGTCTGTCCATTCGACTGAGGATGGAAAGCTGAGGAAAAGGACAAGTGAACCCCCAAACGGGAACAAAAAGCTTTCCAAAACTTAGAAATAAACTGGGTTCCCCGATCCGAAACCACATCGGAAGGGACCCCGTGAAGCTTCACGATTTCACTGATAAACACCTGAGCGAGAGTTTTAGCATTAGGAAGTGTGGGTAGCGCAATAAAGTGTACCATTTTGCTAAACCTGTCTACTACTACCAAAATAACTGTTTTACCCGCAGACAACGGTAAGTCAGTGATGAAATCCATAGACAGATGTGTCCATGGCCTATTGGGAATGAAAAGTGGCAATAAAGACCCTGCTGGACGTGTATGAGAGACTTTCGCGCGTGCACAAGTAGAACAAGTAGACACGAAATCCATTACATCCTGACGCAACCTTGGCCACCAAAAACGACGAGATAAAAGCTCCAAGGTTGCTTTACTACCCGGGTGCCCAGCAAGTGCCGAATTATGATGTTCTTTTAATAATTCAAGACGCAGGTTTAACGGTACAAACAATTTCTCTGAGGGGCAAGAGGCCGGGGCGTCCCCCTGAGCCTCTAACACCTTTCCCTCTAGAACAGAGTGTACAGCAGAGACAACCACTCCTCTTTGTAAAATAGGTACCGGATCACAAACATTACCCCCTCCAGGGAAACTACGAGATAATGCGTCTGCCTTGGTATTTTTTGCCCCAGGACGATAGGTGATTACAAAGTTAAATCTGGTAAAGAATAGCGACCACCTAGCTTTTCTAGGGGTGAGACGTTTAGCCGATTCTAGGTACAGAAGGTTCTTGTGATCCGTAATCACCATGACTGGGTGGATTGCTCCCTCTAAGAAGTGATGCCACTCTTCAAGCGCCAGTTTAATCGCCAACAGTTCCCTATTTCCAATATCATAATTCTTCTCTGCAGAAGATAATTTTTTGGAAAAGAAAGCGCAAGGACGCAATTTGCCGGGAGACGGACCCTGAGACAATACAGCTCCCACTCCAACCTCTGACGCATCTACCTCGACAATAAAAGGCTGGGAGACATCAGGTTGAATTAGAACAGGTGCCGAGGTAAACCTCTCCTTTAGAGAGGAAAATGCATCTTTAGCGGCGTTAGACCATTTGGAAAAATCCGTCCCCTTCCTAGTCATGTCGGTAAGGGGTTTAACGATCACTGAATAATTTTTAATGAACTTTCTATAGAAATTAGCGAAACCCAAAAACCGTTGTAGGGCTTTAAGGTTCTCAGGAAGATCCCAATCTAAAATTGCCTGGACCTTCCCAGGATCCATGCGGAAACCTGAAGCAGATAATAGATATCCCAGGAACTGTAATTCCTGAACAGCGAAGACACATTTTTCAATTTTCGCATATAACTTTTTCGTCCGTAGGACCTGCAGTACTTGCCTGACATGCACCTCATGTGTTTTCAGATCAGCCGAATAAATTAAGATATCATCTAGGTATATGACTACAAACCTGCCGATGAGATGACTAAAAATATCATTAACGAAATGTTGGAAGACAGCAGGGGCATTGGTCAGACCGAAAGGCATAACAAGATTTTCATAATGCCCCTCAGGGGTGTTAAAAGCTGTCTTCCACTCATCCCCTTCCCTGATACGAATCAGATTGTAGGCCCCCCTAAGATCAAGTTTGGAGAACCACTTAGCACCCGCAATCTGATTAAAAAGGTCAGGAATGAGAGGAAGAGGGTATGGGTCACGGATGGTTATCTGGTTTAACTCACGGAAATCTAAGCAAGGACGCAGGCCCCCATCTTTCTTTTTAACAAAGAAAAACCCTGCAGCCACGGGTGAAGAAGAGGGTCTGATGTGTCCCTTAGCCAGACTCTCGGAGATATAATCTTTCATGGCTTGTCTCTCGGGACCCGAAAGATTATACAACCTGGACTTGGGTAATTTTGCCCCGGGAATCAGGTTAACCGGGCAATCATAAGGACGATGAGGTGGTAGTTTCTGACAACCCTTTTCAGAAAAAACGTCCTCAAAGTCCGAAATAAATGTAGGTAGGGAAGCTATGGAGGCGATTAAGCAATTGTTATTTAAGCAATTCTCTCTGCAATGCTCACTCCACTCCAATATCTCCCTGGCCTGCCAATCCACCACTGGATTGTGCGCTACCAACCAGGGAAGACCCAATACCACCGGAGAGGGAAGGCCCTCCAGAACGTAACATGAAAGACACTCATTATGGTGGTCCCCTACCCGAAGGTGTAAATTACGAACAATGTGGGTGAGGTTTCTCTGAGACAGAGGAGCAGAATCTATAGCGAATACGGGAATAGGTCTCTGCAGCGTACAGAGAGAGAAACCCATAGTGCGGGCAAAATGGGCATCAATCAAGTTTACCCCTGCTCCACTGTCTAGAAAAACAGAAATAGACTCCGTCTTAACACCAAAAACAATGACCGCTGGTAACACAAATTGAGATGTTCGTATGAAGGAAACGTATACCCCCCGGCTGACATCCTCCGCACAGCCCGGGGTTAGTAGTTTTCCGACGGTCTTTTGTTTTTGAGAAAGGAGGGACAGACATTAATGAAATGACCCCTCCCCCCACAGAAAAAACAAGCCCCTCCCCTACGGCGAATCTCGGGAGGACGGACCTGACGAGAAGTTCCGCCTAGCTGCATAGGCTCATCTAAGTCAGAACAGGCTGACTGTTGCTTGGGAGAGGTAACCAATTGCTCCGGAATTTTCGATCTCTCCCTAAGACGTCTATCTATTCTGATAGAGAGGGACATAACAGCATCAAGGGAAAGGGGGGTCTCATACAGCGCCAGTGCATCCTTAACCCTTTCAGATAACCCAGAGCAGAACTGACTCCTGAGAGCCGGGTCGTTCCACTGAGTATCCGTAGCCCACCTACGGAACTCTGAGCAATATTCCTCTGCTGACCGATCTCCCTGTAGGAGTCTCCGTAACTTCGACTCAGCCAGGGCGACTCGGTCAGGGTCATCATATATGAGACCCAAAGCCCCAAAAAATCCCTCCACTGACCGAAGAGCCTGAGAACCAGGGGGTAACGAGAACGCCCAGGATTGCGGATCCCCCTGAAGCAGGGAAATGACAATCCCAACCCGCTGTTCTTCATGACCTGAGGAGTAAGGGCGCAACTTAAAATATAATTTGCAGGCCTCACGGAACGTTGCAAATTTGTCCCTTCCCCCAGAAAATCTGTCGGGAAGAGCAACCTTGGGTTCAGTGACAACCTGGTTACCCATAGCAACCGCTGGGGGTGCGGTCTGCTGCATTTGCTGCTGTTGTTGGAGAACAGACGCCTTCAATCCTGCCACCTCCAAAGACAGGCTTTGAAGCTGTCTGCCAAGGCATCAATAGGATCCATATTGGATTCTAAGTAGAGAGAGAAAAGTAAGGGCCAGTTATAATATCACGGTCGGCGTGGCTATCACATACGTGACACAGAGGGAGGGAACGAGGAAGGCCCTGCCCAAGTGAGAGGGAAGATGGTGACCCCTGACTCACCTGGCGGCTGGCACCTGGCTGCCCTGACGTCCCTAGACGGGTTCCTCACCCGTACGCCGATCACGTGCCTAAAGCCCTGGCTTTCCCTGAGCTGAGCCCTAGGTAGTGAACAGGGCGATGGGAACACTAGTCCGCACCACTAACTCTAAGGGAAAACACCAAGGGGAGGACAGACAACACAGATTCAACATATATTCCCAGGTGGGCGACAACAGGAGACAACAATAAGCCAAACAGGGATCCGGAGGGTAGCACTCAGGAACGACAACCAGGATTCACCACTCCAGTGGGTCAGTATAGATGTCCAGGCAGGAAGCTCTATAACTGGCAACTAAAGAAGTGTGAGGGGAGAATATAAGGAGGTAGGGAGTGGCAGACACGAAACAGCTGAGGAGGAGAAGCTACGGATCCCTGAGAGAGACAAAAAGGATAGCAAGGCAAACACAGAAAACAATAACTAAGAAACACCATGATCTTTAGATATAGAGCGCGCAGCCACCCGCTGCGACTTCCTGACCCCGGGTATAACGGAGTCAGACGTGGCTCTTGATACCCTCGTGACAGTTAGACCCCCACCGATCAGATACTGATGACCTATCCTAGGGGTATTTCATCAGTATAAAAGACCTGGAAAACCTTTTATACATATATAGGTCACAAAATTGATGATTAGGTGGAGGTTGTTGTGTGATATTAGACTCTGTAGGCTGCTGGTCAGAACCCTCTTCCATCCCACCTGGTTGGAAGAGGGTTATCTCACTGTAGTGGAGGACTCATGAAAAGGAAATTACCAGTAAGTGTAATCCAGTTATTTATATATATTTTATCACAGTATAAAGCCTCATGTACACGACCGTATATATTTTTGTGGTTCGCAAACCGTGGATCTGCAAAATAGGCATACTGGCCGTGTACATGCCACATTTTTCTTGATCCCGACAGTAGAAATGACAAGAAAAGGACGTTATATAATTTGCAGGATACACACACACACATGCAGACAGCACATGGATGATTGCTAGCCCAAAGAAATGAATGGTTCCATGTACAAACCACAAAAAATGTGGATCGGACATGGTCCAAAAGTACGGTCGTGTGCATGAGGGCGGCCGAACATTTCTCTAACCTGCCGATTCCTGACCAGGATTCCCTGGAACCTGGTCAGGAGTTCCTCAGAAGACAGCAGCGGTGGAGTTGTCACTTTTACAAATGAGATGGCAAACTCAGTCTACAAAGAAATGCTTGTCATGAGCACAGGCAAAGCATTCAACGTATCTGTAACAAAATATAAAAGTACAGGAAGCTTTACCCTCCCCTATACCAGGCTTCTTTAAGACTGAAATGGTCGGAGGGGTATAATGGAAAGATTTGCACCTGTTAAACCCACACCTAGTTTTGGCTTACAAAGGCCTCATGCACACGTCCGTTGTTTTGGTCCGCATCCGAGCCGCAGTTTTGGCGGCTCGGATGCTGACCCATTCACTTCAATGGGGCCGCAGAAGATGCAGACAGCACTCTGTGTGCTATCCGCATCCGTTGCTTCGTTCCGTGGTCCGCAAAAAAAAATATAACCTGTTCTATTCTTGTCCGCGTTTTGCAGACAAAAATAGGCAGTTATATTAAAGGCTGTCCGTGCCGTTCCGCAAATTGCGGAACGCACACAGACGCCATCCGTGTTTTGCGGTTCCGCGGTTTGCGGACCGCAAAACACACAACAGTCGTGTGCATGAGGCCAAACACTGATGGAAATCACTGATCAAACACTGACAGTGTGAAAACGGCCTTAGGCACACGACTGTTAGGTGTTTTGCCGTTTGCAAAACACGGATACTGGCCATGTGTATTTTGTGGAAAGGAATGGCCGACCCCTAATAGAACTGTCCTAACCTTGTCTGTATTGCAGACAATAATAGGACATGTTCTTTTTTTGGCGGAACGGCCATGAGGACATGCACACAGAGTCATTTCCGGTTTTTTTTTGCGGCCCAATTGAAGTGAATAGTTCGGCTAATGGGCTGCAAAAAAAAAAAGGAAAAAAAAAGAAATGCAGCTTCAGCCCCAAACCTCTGAGTGACAGCTGTAGCATCCAACCAGGAGTCAAATATAGCTGTCACTCAGCGGAGAGAGGAGGGGCTGTGAATCAGCTTAATGCAGAGAACACTTCACAGTGAAGCACCACCTCTTGGGGCTCATTCACATTGGGATCTGAGCTGAGGTATGATTGTGGGTCTGAACTGAGGTATGATTCAGGGTCTTATCAACATTGGGGGTCTGATTGGGGCTGTGAGCTGAAATGATATTAACAATGGGGGTCTAATTGGTGGTCTGATCCGAGGTCTAATGAAAAATATTTTTTCCTTATTGTCCTCTAAAACCTAGGTGTGTCTTATAGGTTTGTGCATCTTACACTGCGTGCAGAATTATTAGGCAAATGAGTATTTTGACCACATCATCCTCTTTATGCATGTTGTCTTACTCCAAGCTGTATAGGCTCGAAAGCCTACTACCAATTAAGCATATTAGCTGATGTGCATCTCTGTAATGAGAAGGGGTGTGGTCTAATGACATCAACACCCTATATCAGGTGTGCATAATTATTAGGCAACTTCGTTTCCTTTGGCAAAATGGGTCAAAAGAAGGACTTGACAGGCTCAGAAAAGTCAAAAATAGTGAGATATCTTGCAGAGGGATGCAGCACTCTTAAAATTGCAAAGCTTCTGAAGCGTGATCATCGAACAATCAAGCGTTTCATTCAAAATAGTCAGCAGGGTCGCAAGAAGCGTGTGGAAAAACCAAGGCGCAAAATAACTGCCCATGAACTGAGAAAAGTCAAGCGTGCAGCTGCCAAGATGCCACTTGCCACCAGTTTGGCCATATTTCAGAGCTGCAACATCACTGGAGTGCCCAAAAGCACAAGGTGTGCAATACTCAGAGACATGGCCAAGGTAAGAAAGGCTGAAAGACGACCACCACTGAACAAGACACACAAGCTGAAACATCAAGACTGGGCCAAGAAATATCTCAAGACTGATTTTTCTAAGGTTTTATGGACTGATGAAATGAGAGTGAGTCTTGATGGGCCAGATGGATGGGCCCGTGGCTGGATTGGTAAAGGGCAGAGAGCTCCAGTCCGACTCAGACGCCAGCAAGGTGGAGGTGGAGTACTGGTTTGGGCTGGTATCATCAAAGATGAGCTTGTGGGGCCTTTTCGGGTTGAGGATGGAGTCAAGCTCAACTCCCAGTCCTACTGCCAGTTTCTGGAAGACACCTTCTTCAAGCAGTGGTACAGGAAGAAGTCTGCATCCTTCAAGAAAAACATGATTTTCATGCAGGACAATGCTCCATCACACGCGTCCAAGTACTCCACAGCGTGGCTGGCAAGAAAGGGTATAAAAGAAGAAAATCTAATGACATGGCCTCCTTGTTCACCTGATCTGAACCCCATTGAGAACCTGTGGTCCATCATCAAATGTGAGATTTACAAGGAGGGAAAACAGTACACCTCTCTGAACAGTGTCTGGGAGGCTGTGGTTGCTGCTGCACGCAATGTTGATGGTGAACAGATCAAAACACTGACAGAATCCATGGATGGCAGGCTTTTGAGTGTCCTTGCAAAGAAAGGTGGCTATATTGGTCACTGATTTGTTTTTGTTTTGTTTTTGAATGTCAGAAATGTATATTTGTGAATGTTGAGATGTTATATTGGTTTCACTGGTAAAAAAAAAATAATTGAAATGGGTATATATTTGTTTTTTGTTAAGTTGCCTAATAATTATGCACAGTAATAGTCACCTGCACACACAGATATCCCCCTAAAATAGCTAAAACAAAAAACAAACTAAAAACTACTTCCAAAAATATTCAGTTTTGATATTAATGAGTTTTTTGGGTTCATTGAGAACATGGTTGTTGTTCAATAATAAAATTAATCCTCAAAAATACAACTTGCCTAATAATTCTGCACTCCCTGTATAGGGCGAAAAATACTTTAGGTCTACACAATGTCTATACACATAAAGGCATGCACCGATTAGGAAGTGGTACCCAAGACACATTTTGCACCTTATTTCAGGAGATTCAAGCTGTAGCATATCATGTTGTGAGAAGCAACATTATATCTATATATATAAAGAAGGACGTATATATGTGTATGTATGTTCCGCAATCACTCAAAAACGCAACCATCGATTTCAACGAAACTTGGTATACACATCCCTTGCTACCTAGAAATAAGTCTTGTGGGGGTCACAGCCCTCTAGGACGTACCGTTTCTGAGATATTCCCAAAAAATGACCTGCATTAGCCAATACAAGCCTGCAAGTCTTTCTCTTCATATCCCAACTGCCATACACACGGTCTCATGTCCCTTATCAGCCAATACAAGTTCGCAGGTCCTTAGTCTCCACATACACACACAGTTTTACTCCAAGTTTCCATAACCATCCAGCCATTTTTCTTCACTGCTGTAGGTCAGCTTTAGGCTAGGGCTACAAGACAATAAGTCGCATGACACATAGGGCACAACTACACTGCTACATGTGTCGCACAGCAATTTCTATAATGATAGTCTATGGTGTTGCACTGCAACATATGACATGCTGCGACTCGACAGTCGCAGAAAGGATCTTTTTGCAATTGTCGTGTCGCAGTGTGACACCATAGACTATCATTATAAAAATTGTTCAGACAAAATGTCGAGCGACACATGTGGTCGTGTAGCCCTAGCATTAAAGAAGCAGGGCGTTGTGGAGGTCACTGTTAAAGGGGCAGGCACTGTGGAGGTCACTGTTAAGGGGGCAGGGGCCACTATTAAAGGGGCAACTGCTGTGAAGGTCACTGTTAAGGCAGCAGGGTACTGTGAGGTCATTGTTAAGGGGGCAGGCCCCTGAGGAGGTCACTGTCAAGGGAGTGGGGTGCTGTGAAACTCACTGTTAAAGGGGAGGGATGCTGTGAAAGTCAAAGTTCAGGGGATGGGCTGCTGTGGAGGTCCCATTTTAAAGTGGTGGGGCACTGTGGGGGAGTCAGTGTTAAGGGGTGGGGGACTGTGGAGTTCACTGTTAAAGGGGCGGGGTGCTGTAGAGGTCACTGTTATGGGGGATACTGTCGATATCTTTTAACACAAACATTAAATGAAATAGATGAAATGTACCCGTGCGAAGCCGGGTCCTCCTGCTAATATATATATATTAGGGATCAACCGATATAGATTTTTTAGAGCCGATACCGATAACCTGTGAATTTTCAGGCCGGCACCCGCCTCCTGTATTTGTATTAAAATTCTCATTGGTGGCACAGTAGCCAGGCACCTGCTATGCTGGCTTCTTGACTCTGGGGAGGACACTCAGGAGGAGGAGGCTGCTGCCGTTCGCCGAGCACACTAGCTGAGACGGCGCAGCAGTAAACCCTCCCCTGTCCCTCCTCTTGACTCTGGGGAGGACACTCAGGAGGAGGAGGCTGCTGCCGTTCGCCGAGCACACTAGCTGAGACGGCGCAGCAGTAAACCCTCCCCTGTCCCTCCTCTTGACTCTGGGGAGGACACTCAGGAGGAGGAGGCTGCTGCCATTCGCCGAGCACACTAGCTGGGACGGCGCAGCAGTAAACCCTCCCCTGTCCCTCCTCCTGCTTTAATATTAGCAAGACATTCATTGGTGGCAGTGGTGTGGGCAGCTTCAGAGCCTGCTCATTTTATTGGGCTCTGCGGCGGCCACGTCATAGGAGGGAGGGATTCCCTCCCTCCTTCTCCATTGACTCTGTCCACTGAACATGGCGGCGCATGTTTTCTCATAAGCGAGCAGCGCTGGACGCAGGTTAGATGCCGATAACTTTGAAAATCATCAATATCGGCCGATATATCCCTAATATATATATGTATATTCTATCCTGTTCTGCATTTTTTTCTACCATCACCAGGCTTGCATACACATGATTTCTGCAAACTATATAAAGCACAACTATTTTGTGCTATTCGAAAGTTGTACTTATCAGTTCATTTCAATCTCAAGCTACATCTGTCCTGACAGGTGTCAGTAAGCTTCAACTGCCCCTTGACAAACATTGACGCCGAAGAAGTATAAGGCTTTTCTGAAAGCAAATGTTACAGAATGAAAAGTGACAAAGTGCCCTCTTCAAAGAACCCATCAGCAAATTTCCAACCTGCAGCAAATCCACTGAAATCTACCGGATTTCTGAACTATTCAACAAATCAATCACCTTAACCCATTTTCTTTTACTGTTCAGCTTTTATTCATTGAAAAAAAAATATAAAAAGGTACAGTACTACGCAAAAGTCTTAGGCAGGTGCAGAAAGATACTGCAAAGTAAGAATGTTTTCAAAAACATAAGTGCTAATAGTTTATCTTTAAAGGGAGTCTGTCTGCACATTTACCCCTTTTTAACAGTTCCCATAGCGCTGTAGCCGCAACACAGATGATTAAAACGGTACCTTTATATGCTTTTGTGGACTTGTAAAACTGCCAAAAATGAACTTTGATGCATATGTAAATAAGGGCTCGCAAGTGCCCAGGGGTGGCGTCCACCGCGTTGGTGCCCACCGGCTAAGGCCTCTTTCACACTTGCGTTGTCCGGATCCGGCGTGTACTCCACTTGCCGGAATTACACTCCGGATCCGGAAAAACGCAAGTGTACTGAAAGCATTTGAAGACGGAACCGTCTTCCAAATGCTTTCAGTGTTACTATGGCACCCAGGACGCTATTAAAGTCCTGGTTGCCATAGTAGGAGCGGGGAGCGGGGGAGCGGTATACTTACAGTCCGTGCGGCTCCCGGGGCGCTCCAGAATGACGTCAGAGCGCCCCATGCGCATGGATGACGTGATCCATGCGATCACGTGATCCATGCGATCACGTGATCCATGCGCTTGGGGCGCCCTGACGTCACTCTGGAGCGCCCGGGGAGCCGCACGGACGGTAAGTACACTGCTCCCCCGCTCCCCGCTACACTTACCATGGCTGTCAGGACTTTAGCGTCCCGGCAGCCATGGTAACCACTCTGAAAAAGCTAAATGTCGGCTCCGGCAATGCGCCGAAACGACGTTTAGCTTAAGGCCGGATCCGGATCAATGCCTTCCAATGGGCATTAATTCCGGATCCGGCCTTGCGGCAAGTGTTCCGGATTTTTGGCCGGAGCAAAAAGCGCAGCATGCTGCGGTATTTTCTCCGGCCAACAAACGTTCCGTACCGGAACTGAAGACATCCTGATGCATCCTGAACGGATTACTCTCCATTCAGAATGCATTAGGATAATCCTGATCAGGATTCTTCCGGCATAGAGCCCCGACGACGGAACTCTATGCCGGAAGACAATAACGCAGGTGTGAAAGAGCCCTAACGGCGCGAAAACTGTAGAAAGGAGGCGGTCCATCGGCACAGGAGAAGAGGAGGAAAACCGAGCAAGCAGATGTCACTGCAGACACAGAGAGCCAAGAGAGGTAAATTTATCTGTTTGATCCGTTAGCCGGCGCATGCACATAAGCTACTGAGATGCCATGCCAGGCGCGGGATCTCGCTGCGGGGGAGAGAAAACAGATGGGCGGGCAGAGGAAGAGGCTGGGCGGGGATAAGAGCCGAAGAGGCAGAGCTGCCTGGGCACCAACGCGGTGGACGCCGCCCCTGGGCACTTGCGAGCCCTCATTTACATATGCATCAAAGTTTGTTTTTGGCAGTTTTACAAGTCCACAAAAGCATATAAAGGTACCGTTTTAATCATCTGTGTTGCGGCTACAGCGCTATGGGAACTGTTAAAAAGGGGTAAATGTGCTGACAGACTCCCTTTAACAATTAACAAAATGCAAAGTGAATTATCAAAAGAGAAATCTAAATCAGATCAGTATTTGGTGAAACCACTCTTTGCCTTCAAAACAGCATCAGTTCTTCTAGGTACATTTGCGCAGTTTTTAAAGGAACTCGGCAGGAAGGTTGTTCCAAACATTTTGAGGAGCTAAGTACACCTCTTCTGTGGATGTAGGCTTGATTAAGGGGAGTCTGTCACCTCCATATGACCATATACAGTGCTTACATGGCTCTGTAGCACACCTATACAGGATTGTAACGGTACCTTTGTTCCTTTCTTTAGACTTGCACCAGCAGGAAAAACGAAGTTTAATTCATATGCAAATGAGCACTCGCAAGTGCCCAGGGGCGGCGTTCAGTGTGTAGGTGCCCAGGCTGCTCTGCCTTCTTTTCACTTTACTCCTCCCCAGCCTCTGCCTTTGCCCGCCCTCCAAGTCTCTTGCCTCATCGATAGGTCCGGGCTTGGAGGGCGGGCAAAGGAAGAGGCTGGGGAGGGGTAAAGTGAGAAGAAGGCAGAGCAGCCTGGGCACCTACACACTGAACGCCGCCCCTGGGCACTTGCGAGTGCTCATTTGCATATGAATTAAACTTCGTTTTTCCTACTGGTGCAAGTCTAAAGAAAGGAACAAAGGTACCGTTACAATCCTGTATAGGTGTGCTACAGAGCCATGTAAGCGCTGTATATGGTCATATGGAGGTGACAGACTCACTTTAAATCTTTCTGTCTCATCATGTAATCCCAGACAGACTCCATGATGTTGAGATCAGGGCTCTGTGGGGGCCTTCCATGGCTCTCACGTCCAAGACGTATTGTTCTTCTTTATGCTGAAGATAGTTCTTAATGATATTGGCTGTATGTTGGAGGTCGTTGTCCTGCTGCACAATAAATTTGGGGCCAATCAGATGCTTCCCTGATGGTATTGCAAGATGGATAAGTATCTGCCTGTATTTCTTTCTTATTGAGGACACCATTACTCCATTTGCTGAAATGCATACAAAAACTTAAAAATGAACCTCCACCATACTTCACTGTCACCTGCAGACACTCATTATTGCACTTCTCTACAGCCCTTCATCAAACAAACTGCCTTCTGATAGAGTCAAATACTTCATATTTTGAGTCATGAGTCCAGAGTACCGACTGCCATTTTTTTGCATCCCAACTCCTATGTTTTCATTTATTGTTGAATAGCTTGGCCTTGTTTTCATATTGAAGGTGTGGCCACAATTCTTCCATGAAGAACACTTCAGGCCAGACTTCTCCAAACAGCAGATGGGTGTACGTGGGTACCACTGGTGTCGCTGCCAGTTCTAAGCTGCTGGACATCTTCCAATTTCGAAGGAAAGTTACAATGAAGTTTCTTGAACAATTTCAATCTAATGAAGCATCTTTGAAATGCTTGCAACTCACAAGACAAAGAATATGCTGCTAAATTCTTGGTACCACAGGACACCTTTAAAGGCTCTGTGGAGTCCTATGCCTTGATAAGTCAGAGTTGTTTTGCTGATGAAGGGCAACCTACACAATATTAGGTAGGTGGTTTAAATGTTAGGGCTGATCAGTGTATATGTGTGAAAGTTGTTGTAACTGGTGACCGACAATGGGGCAGATTTATTAATACGGTCATAAGGTTATACAGGACAAAACTAAACCAGACAGACTGAAAATGCCCCAAAATTATCTGTGGAGCTTGCAAAATGTTAAATACGGTGAAGTTCACTAGACACATTAGACACCACATCACGCCTGAAGCACATTACACTGCAATCTCGCAACATAAAAATAGTATATGTGGTTAATAAATCTGGCACATTGCACAACTGATTTTCAAGACACTTTTCAAAAGTGTTAAAGAAGATGCAACATTTTTGGTTCAATTTGTGTCAGAATTCTGAGGCATTTTGCTTAATAAAATATCTTTAGGACAATAATGCACCCAATCGGAAGCAAAAAAGAAAATGTCATCAGAATCAGAAGAACAGACTGAGGCTTTGAGCCTGCAACTTCGAGCAATAATAGTTCATCATATAAAATACTACAAAATAGTGTTCACATTTTTTAAAGGGTTTTCTGGGATTACGATGGTTTTTAACAGTTATGCCCATGTAGTTGCTTGCTTCATGAACAATCTTCTCAATACTTTCTTTTTCAGATTGGACTCTCCTGATCAGTTTTCACCATGTAAACAGATTAATCTGGTTTGTTTCCTCAGCCAATTACTGGCTCCCCTTACGTCATGACAAATGGTCTCCAATGTGGTCAGTGATTGGCTGCAACAATGTCAAAACAGATGTTGACATCGAGGGAGCCCAGGGGAGCATCGCAGGCCTGGAGGAGAAGGAGCCGGCGCCTGGAAGCAGGTAAGTAATCTTTACTCTACACGTCCGGACACTTATCTTTCGCATATCCCTTTAATGGACACTGGGTGGCTTTTACTTTTTTTTTTTTTTAATGTGACGTTCCAGATCACATCCCACCATGTGGAAACTATTGTTTCCACAATGAAGCAGATTCACTAATACTGTCTAATTTTTACACACCTCTCAATGATCTAGTCTAAGTTTATTCACCAATTAGATGGCTTGATTTGCACACGAATCGGGCACCAAAATTCAGGCACAAGATTAGTGCACGGTGTCACCTCTTAGGCCAGGCTCATTTTCCCAAGCGATAAAAAATGTGTCTAAGACACTTAATAAATGTGGTACAGTACATGAGCACCAGAATTCTGCCTCCATTTCAACATTTATTTATTTTTAACTTGTTTTATTGAAAAGATCAAATTACATCTCTGATAAGGTACCACTTTGTTTCATAAGTTATGACATACAATGTATTTAAGTGCGTTTTACAGTAGAAATACATTGCATCATCCAGAGATCCATAAATTACACCTAGATATCAGCAGTAATCAAGTAATGAGACACGGTATTCAATGTACTGATAAACGTTTGCACAGAGTACTGCATCAAAGGTGAGGAGCACCATGATCCCCAGATCTTACTACACTTGGAGTCGCAGCCTCTGTGCTTGTATATAATGTGTTCATATGGGATGATAGTGTTCACTAAAGTTTTCCATTGGTTGATAGATAGGCATTTATCTCCCACCCACAGAAGAGCAATGGCTTTTCATGCCAAGAATAGCACTTCTTTTAAAAATATCCTAGTATAGTAAGGGTATATTGCCTCATCTAGGATGCCAAATAGACATATAGTAGGGTGCACTGATAGAGGTAGGTTCACCACTGTGGATAAAAGACTATTGACATCCTGACAGAATTGCTTACTATAGCAGCAGTCCCAGGTGCCAAAAGTTTGTATTATCTGCAGAGCACCGGTGACAATTAGTGTGAGAGAGGCGTCCCATTCTATACAATCGAGAAGGAGATAGGTAGCTCTGGTGTACAATACAGAGCTGAATAAATCTGTTGTTGATAGCAGGGGAGACCTCAAGATGTCTGAGATATCCTCATCTAATAGATCAGGGATCATGGCTCTCCATTTATCTATAACCTTGAGGTGAGTAGGGTTCAATTTAGTATCAAGTAGATGGGTATAGAGGGCTGAGACTCAGGGCCTCGGGGTCCCTGAAAATGAAATATTCCTATAAGGGTAGGAGGATATGGCCACCTGGGTTCCAGAAAAGTGGGCATAAAGGGCATGCCTAAGCTGTGGGTGGCATTAGAATGAGGTTCTGGGGAGCTGGTATTTAGATCGAAGGTGGTCAAATATACGTATGGTGTGATCATGAGGTTGTCCCATAGGTGAGATCATGAGGTTGTCCCATAGAGGGGTCTCAGCACTAATATCCCTGAAGGCATGCATCTCCTTAGTAGCAGACCAGACCTGTATAGCAATTCTGTGGATTAGCAAGAGGGTTCGGGGAAATAGTGAAGGTTTTTCCAGCACTGGTCAGAGAGATTTAAAAATGAAGCTAGAATAACTAAGTGAGCTTCTGAGTTAGGGAGTTGCTCATTTGGGGACAGCCAGGATTTCAGGTATCTGAGCTGCCCAGCCAGATAGTAGAAGTAGAAATCAGAAAGAGACATTCCTCCTCGCATCTTGGGGCGACACAATGTTGATAGCGATAGCTTAAGCCTAGTGGATCCACAAATAAATGGAGATAGTAGAGAGTTCAAGGGCAATGGTACCAAATATTAATGAAATGTATGTAAACTTTTGACTTTGCAGAAAGTAAAAAAAATCCCTTAAAACATTCTCTCTCTCATTATTCTGCCATTTGGCAAATAATAATAATTGTAGTAATCCTAACTGACCAAAAACAGGAAAGGCTTATTCTGATTTCATGTCAGATATTGAGAAAAACCTGCATATGTGTCTTTTTATATAGTGTATGTAAACTTCTGGTTTCAACTGTATATAGACATTTAGGGAGTAGGATCATTTTGATTAGACATTCTGTATAATGCATGGGGAATGTTCCAATATACAGTTGAAACCAGAAGTGTAAATACACTATATAAAAAGACACATATTCATGTTTTTCTTAATATCTTACAAGAAATCAGAATAAAACTTTCCTGTTTTTGGTCAATTAGGTGTCACGGACGTCGCTGCAACAGTGAGTGGCATGAGATCTGACATGTTTACCTTGTGGATCAATAGGCATCTGTGTTGTTTCTGGTACTGGCCACACCCTTAACCTCCAGGTGTTGCTATTGTGGTCATTTAACTTTCCCTATTTATAGTTGTCTCTCCCACATTGCTGTGCGGTTTATAGCTTCAGTTGGACCTGTGGGTAGCTGGTGTTTGGATCTCGGCTGAGTTCCTGGTGTAGCCATAGCTTCATGGAAGTTAAGTGTTACCTTTCCCTTTGTATTTTGGCTTTTCTGTGTGTTGCATTTCTTTATGTTTTGTATTAGGCCTTAGGGAGACTCCCATTCATCCTTCCTTTTGGAGGAACAGGATGTCTCATTCCTGTCATTAGTACCAGGGTCCTTTAGGGTTAGATAGGACTCTAGGTATTCCTGTGTATGAACTCTCCTACCTCTGGGGTTTGTTTATACTGGTAATCAGTCAGGGTTTTGATTAGGGTTTTCACTAGGAGGTGTCCATCTTCCTTCCCTAGTTTTCAGGCCTTATTTCCTTTCCCTCCTATGTTCGGTGTGGGGGTTTCCCTCCCACACTACAGCGTGACATTAGGATTACCATAATTATTATTTGCCAAATAACAGAATAATGAGAGAGAATGTTTTAAGGCATTTTTATTACTTTCAGCAATGTCAAAAGTTTACATACATTACACAGGCATGCTCAACCTGCGGCCCTCCAGCTGTTGCAAAACTACAACTCCCATCATTCCCGGACAGCCTACAACTATCAGCCTACAGAAGGGCATGGTGGGAGTTGTAGTTTTACAACAGCTGAGCATCCCTGCACTAACATTACTATGCCTTTAAACAATTCTGGACTGCCCATATGATGATGTCATGTGTTTGGAAGCTTCTGTTAGGTTTGTTGGCAACATCTGAGTTAATTAGAGACCCACCTGTGGATGTATTTAAAAGCACACCTGAAGCACATTGCTTCTTTGTATAGCATCATGGGAAAGTCTGAAGAAATCAGCCAAGATATCAGGATAAGAATTGTGGACTCGCACAAGTCTGGCTCAACCTTGGGTGCAATTTCAAGATACCTTGTTCATCTATACAAACAATTATACGCAAGTACAAACAAGATGGGTATCTCCAGCCATCATGCCGCTTAGGAAGGAGATGGATTCTGTGTCCCAGAGCTTTGTTCCGACATGTGCATATCAACCCAAGAACAAAAGCAAAAGACCTTGTGAAGATGATGGCGGAAGCTGGTAAGATTGTGTCAATATCCACAGTGAAAGGAGTTCTGTATCAACATGGGCTGAAAGGCCACTCTGCCAAGAAGAAGCTATAACTCCAAAAGAAAAAAGCCAAATTAATGTTTGCAAGTGCACACAGGAACAAAGACCTACATTTTTGGAGACATGTCCTGTGGTCTGACGAAACTAAAATTTAACTTTTTGGCCATAATGACCATCATTACGTTTGGAGGAAAAAGGGAGAAGCTTGGAAGCCTAAGAACACTATTCCAACTGTGAAACACGGGGGAGGCAGCATCATGTTGTGGGGTTGTTTTGCTGCAGGAGGGACTGGTGCACTTCATAAAATAGATGGCATCATGAAGAAAGAAGATTATGTGGAAATACTGAAGCAACATCTCAAGACATCAGCCAGGAAGTTAAAGCTTGGGGGGAAATGGGTCTTCCAAATGGACAATGACCCGAAGCATACTGCCAAACTGGTTACAAAGTGGCTTAAGGATAACAAAGTCAATGTTTTGGAGTGGCCATCACAAAGCCCTGATCTCAATCCGATTGAAAATTTATGGGCAAAGCTGAAGAAAAGGCAGGTGCGAGCAAGGGGACCAACAAACATGGCTCAGTTACATCAGTTTTGTCAGGAGGAATGGGCCCAAATTGCGACCAACTATTGTGAGAAGCTTGTGGAAAGATATCCAAAACGTTTGACCCAAGTCATACAGTTTAAGGGCAATGGTACCAAATATTAATGAAATGTATGTAAACTTTTGACTTTGCAGAAAGTAAAAAAAATCCCTTAAAACATTCTCTCTCTCATTATTCTGCCATTTGGCAAATAATAATAATTGTAGTAATCCTAACTGACCAAAAACAGGAAAGGCTTATTCTGATTTCATGTCAGATATTGAGAAAAACCTGCATATGTGTCTTTTTATATAGTGTATGTAAACTTCTGGTTTCAACTGTATATAGACATTTAGGGAGTAGGATCATTTTGATTAAGTTGATACGGCCCGCTACAGATAAAGGTAGGGTACCTCAGGTACGAAATTTGTCTCTGCAGTCTAGAATGGGAGTGACATTAAGAGAGTGGAAAGTGCTGGACTCTTTTGTTATGTGAATACCCAAGTTCTTAAAATAGGGAACAATTGGTAGCTCTTGAATTTGGTCTGGCCAATCTGCCTCATATAGAGGGAAAAGGGAGTATTTAGCCCAGTTGATACATAATCCTGAATACCTTCCAAAGTCATTAGCGAGCTCCATTGCTCGAGGGAGAGTATCTTCCACCCGAGACATACTGTAACTAATATCATATCATCTGCATATAGACCCACTCTATCTCGTATTTTAATGCCTTAGTACATTTGGTCTTGGTGACGACGGATGGCCAGTGGTTCAATAGCTATAACAAATAACAGAGGGGATAAAGGGCACCCCTGTCTTGTATCCCTGCCCAGACTGAAGTATGAAGAGTGCATCCCATTGATTGATATATTAGATCTGGGGTTTTTGCATAATATCGAGACCCACTTAAAAGCAGGTCCAAAACCGAAACATTTTAAGGCAATAAGCAGGTATGGCCACGCCACCAAGTCAAAGGCCTTGGAGGCATCCAGAGACGCCAAGGCTTATTTTCAGCATTTTGGTGCATGTTCAATAGTAAAATGCCTTAATATATTTTATATAAATTTAGGCTACCATAACTGTCTCTGTGGCCTTCTTGCAGCTCACCAAGTACAGCATTGTATAACGGCTGTGCTTTGTATCATGTTCAGCCCCATCACTTAAATTGGACGGAGCTGCTCCTAGGTCACGTGATTGATGAACGTTTCGTCACTCGGCCTAGGAGAAGCAGAGAGAAGGCTGCGGCGCCCAGAGCAGCACCAGTGCCTGCTCAAACAGCTGATCGGTAGGGGTCCTGGGCATTGGACCTCCGCCGATCAGATACTGATGATCTATTCAGAGGATAGCCCATCGTTAAAAATAAATCTTAGAAAACCCCTTTAAATGTTCCAGAAATGTAGAGCTATTACCGGAGTGGAAGGCTCTGACTGCAATGCATCGGTCACTCTATATTACCAGCCTTTAAGCAGGAATGGTTGTGGAACGGGCTAGTTCTACTTTAGAAGCAGTTGTGAATCAGAATTCATGTTAACAGCGGCAGCATATCAGGCTGTCTGTAGCTGTTGGAGCACAAGATGTGGTTCACACATATAGTATCAGATAGCAGAAAATGTGTCGCCAAGTAACACTGCATGTGATTTGCCGGTAGATCCAGCTACACTGAGGGACACCTGAGTTCTTTCCCATCCTTCAGGTAGAAAATAAATTGTTAGCTGCAGAGAGAAACAGATGGAAAAATTTACTGTTCCATAAACTTGAAAGCAACCGTTCTTAAAGGGATGATAGACGGAAACATTACTTATACATTCAGAATGTTTTATAGCGCTCTCCTAGTCCTTACTGAATAAAATATAAAGGTTGGGAACAGATGCTTTATTCAGAAGACAATGCCACGTAAGACTGAAAAGTGTTTGATTTGTTTATGATAATATGACATTGGTGCTTTAGTAATATATGCCCAATTTAAAGGGACACTGTCACCTGGATTCTACTTACTGAGCTAATAACATCACCACATTAGTCTCCACGATTTACATTAAAATATACTGGTATTACTAGGAGGGATCGGCTTCACAGAACTCATTGCGCAAGCGCCAGCTGCACAAACGGGCGCTCCACAAACATTACGTCAGCGCTGAGCAGTGACTAAATTAGCAGTGGGGCGGTGCTGGGCTCCAAAGTAATGGGAGTGGCTGGGCTCCAACTGCCGGAGGGACGTCACAAAAAAGTACCCTGGATGTATTAGAATTTAAAGGGGTTTTCCGAGACATTATAACTGATGAGCTATCCTCAGGATAGGTCATCAGTATCTGATCGGCGGGGGTCCCGAGTGTCGATCAGATACTGAAGACCTATCCAAGAGGATAGCTCATCAGTATTAAAATCCTGCAAATACTGACACTTTTTTTTGTACAAAATTATATTGTGCACCTTAACCACCTCCGGACCGCCTAACGCAGGATCGCGTTCCGGAGGTGGCAGCCCTGCGCAGAGTCACGCATATATGCGTCATCTCGCGATGGGCGAGATTTCCTGTGAACGCGCGCACACAGGCGCGCGCGCTCACAGGAACGAAAGGTAAGAGAGTTGATCTCCAGCCTGCCAGCGGCGATCGTTCGCTGGCAGGCTGGAGATGTGTTTTTTTTAACCCCTAACAGGTATATTAGACGCTGTTTTGATAACAGCGTCTAATATACCTGCTACCTGGTCCTCTGGTGGTCCCATTTGTTTGGATCGACCACCAGAGGACACAGGTAGCTCAGTAAAGTCCCACCAAGCACCACTACACTACACTACACCCCCCCCCCCCCCGTCACTTATTAACCCCTTATTAGCCCCTGATCACCCCTGATCACCCCATATAGACTCCCTGATCACCCCCCTGTCATTGATCACCCCCCTGTCATTGATTACCCCCCTGTAAAGCTCCATTCAGATGTCCGCATGATTTTTACGGATCCACTGATAGATGGATCAGATCCGCAAAACGCATCCGGACGTCTGAATGAAGCCTTACAGGGGCGTGATCAATGACTGTGGTTATCACCCCATATAGACTCCCTGATCACCCCCCCTGTCATTGATTACACCCCTGTCATTGATCAACCCCCTGTAAAGCTCCATTCAGATGTCCGCATGATTTTTACGGATGCACTGATAGATGGATCCGATCCGCAAAACGCATCCGGACGTCTGAATGAAGCCTTACAGGGGCATGATCAATGACTGTGGTGATCACCCCATATAGACTCCCTGATCACCCCCCTGTCATTGATCACCCCCCTGTAAAGCTCCATTCAGATGTCCGCATGATTTTTACGGATGCACTGATAGATGGATCCGATCCGCAAAACGCATCCGGACGTCTGAATGAAGCCTTACAGGGGCATGATCAATGACTGTGGTGATCACCCCATATAGACTCCCTGATCACCCCCCTGTCATTGATCACCCCCCTGTAAAGCTCCATTCAGATGTCCGCATGATTTTTACGGATGCACTGATAGATGGATCCGATCCGCAAAACGCATCCGGACGTCTGAATGAAGCCTTACAGGGGCATGATCAATGACTGTGGTGATCACCCCATATAGACTCCCTGATCACCCCCCTGTCATTGATTACCCCCCTGTAAAGCTCCATTCAGATGTCCGCATGATTTTTACGGATGCACTGATAGATGGATCGGATCCGCAAAACGCATCCGGACGTCTGAATGAAGCCTTACAGGGGCGTGATCAATGACTGTGGTGATCACCCCATATAGACTCCCTGATCACCCCCCTGTCATTGATCAACCCCCCTGTCATTGATCAACCCCCCTGTCATTGATCACCCTCCTTGTCATTGATCACCCCCCCTGTCATTGATCCCCCCCTCTGTAAGGCTCCATTCAGATATTTTTTTGGCCCAAGTTAGCAGAATTTTTTTTTTTTTTTTCTTACAAAGTCTCATATTCCACTAACTTGTGTCAAAAAATAAAATCTCACATGAACTCACCATACCCCTCACGGAATCCAAATGCGTAAAATTTTTTAGACATTTATATTTCAGACTTCTTCTCACGCTTTAGGGCCCCTAGAATGCCAGGGCAGTATAAATACCCCACATGTGACCCCATTTCGGAAAGAAGACACCCCCAGGTATTCCGTGAGGGGCATATTGAGTCCATGAAAGATTGAATTTTTTGTCCCAAGTTAGCGGAACGGGAGACTTTGTGAGAAAAAAATTAAAAATATCAATTTCCGCTAACTTGTGCCAAAAAAAAAAAATTTCTATGAACTCGCCATGCCCCTCATTGAATACCTTGGGGTGTCTTCTTTCCAAAATGGGGTCACATGTGGGGTATTTATACTGCTCTGGCATTCTAGGGGCCCCAAAGCGTGAGAAGAAGTCTGGTATCCAAATGTCTAAAAATGCCCTCCTAAAAGGAATTTGGGCACCTTTGCGCATCTAGGCTGCAAAAAAGTGTCACACATCTGGTATCGCCGTACTCAGGAGAAGTTGGGGAATGTGTTTTGGGGTGTCATTTTACATATACCCATGCTGGGTGAGAGAAATATCTTGGCAAAAGACAACTTTTCCCATTTTTTTTATACAAAGTTGGCATTTGACCAAGATATTTCTCTCACCCAGCATGGGTATATGTAAAAAGACACCCCAAAACACATTCCTCAACTTCTCCTGAATACAGAGATACCAGATGTGTGACACTTTTTTGCAGCCTAGGTGGGCAAAGGGGCCCACATTCCAAAGAGCACCTTTCGGATTTCACAGGTCATTTACCTACTTACCACACATTTGGGCCCCTAGAATGCCAGGGCAGTATAACTACCCCACAAGTGACCCCATTTTGGAAAGAAGAGACCCCAAGGTATTCGCTGATGGGCATAGTGAGTTCATGGAAGTTTTTATTTTTTGTCACAAGTTTGTGGAATATGAGACTTTGTATGAAAAAAAAAATTTAAAAAAAAATCATCATTTTCCACTAACTTGTGACAAAAAATAAAAAATTCTAGGAACTCGCCATGCCCCTCACGGAATACCTTGGGGTGTCTTCTTTCCAAAATGGGGTCACTTGTGGGGTAGTTATACTGCCCTGGTATTCTAGGGGCCCAAATGTGTGGTAAGGAGTTTGAAATCAAATTCAGGAAAAAATGAGGAGTGAAATCCGAAAGGTGCTCTTTGGAATATGGGCCCCTTTGCCCACCTAGGCTGCAAAAAAGTGTCACACATCTGGTATCCCCGTACTCAGGAGAAGTTGAGGAATGTGTTTTGGGGTGTCTTTTTACATATACTCATGCTGGGTGAGATAAATATCTTGGTCAAATGACAACTTTGTATAAAAAAATGGGAAAAGTTGTCTTTTGCCAAGATATTTCTCTCACCCAGCATGGGTATATATAAAATGACACCCCAAAACACATTCCCCACCTTCTCCTGAGTACGGAGATACCAGATGTGTGACACTTTTTTGCAGCCTAGGTGGGCAAAGGGGCCCATATTCCAAAGAGCACCTTTCGGATTTCACAGGTCATTTTTTACAGAATTTGATTTCAAACTCCTTACCACACATTTGGGCCCCTAGAATGCCAGGGCAGTATAACTACCCCACAAGTGACCCCATTTTGGAAAGAAGAGACCCCAAGGTATTCGCTGATGGGCATAGTGAGTTCATAAAACTTTTTATTTTTTGTCACAAGTTAGTGGAATATGAGACTTTGTAAGAAAAAAAAAAAAAAAAAAAAAAATCATAATTTTCCGCTAACTTGTGACAAAAAATAAAAAGTTCTATGAACTCACTATGCCCATCAGCGAATACCTTAGGGTGTGTACTTTCAGAAATGGGGTCATTTGTGGGGTGTTTGTACTGTCTGGGCATTGTAGAACCTCAGGAAACATGACAGGTGCTCAGAAAGTCAGAGCTGCTTCAAAAAGCGGAAATTCACATTTTTGTACCATAGTTTGTAAACGCTATAACTTTTACCCAAACCATTTTTTTTTTACCCAAACATTTTTTTTTTATCAAAGACATGTAGAACTATAAATTTAGAGCAAAATTTCTATATGGATGTCGTTTTTTTTTGCAAAATTTTACTACTGAAAGTGAAAAATGTCATTTTTTTGCAAAAAAATCGTTAAATTTCGATTAATAACAAAAAAAGTAAAAATGTCAGCAGCAATGAAATACCACCAAATGAAAGCTCTATTAGTGAGAAGAAAAGGAGGTAAAATTCATTTGGGTGGTAAGTTGCATGACCGAGCAATAAACGGTGAAAGTAGTGTAGGTCAGAAGTGTAAAAAGTGGCCTGGTCTTTCAGGGTGTTTAAGCACTGGGGGCTGAGGTGGTTAAAGGGGTTGTCAGCTTTTTTTATATTGATGAACTATCCTCAGGAGAGGTCATCAATATCCGATGGACAGGGTACCAACTCCCAGCACCTCCGCCGACCAGCTGTTTGAAGAGACCGCTGCGGTCGCACAAGTGCTGCCTTCTCTTCATTGTTTACCTGCTCGCCGTCACAACCACAGCAGTGAGCAGATGTAATTACAGCTCCGCCGATCCCATTCACTTCAATGGGATGGATCCTTCCTGTTTAACCGCATTCCTGGCTGCAAGTGCAGCGGGTGCCATAACCACCGAGTGCCTGCTGTTTTAAACTGCAGGCAACTGGGACTAATGTATGTGATTGACGATAACATCAATCGTATACATTTAACCCAGATGCCGTGGTCAAATGTGAAAAGGTTCGGGGGAGGCGGAGTGCGTGTGCGGGTGTAATGACCGGCGTCACACAAAGGGAGGGAAATGGGAAGGCCCTGTCCAAGGGAGAGGGAAAGGTGGTGACCCCTGACTCACCTTGCGGCTGGTACCTGACTACCTCACCCGTACGCCGATCACGTGCCTAAACCCTGGCTTTCCCTAAGATGAGCCCTATGTAGTGAACGGGGCGGTGGGATCACTAGTCCGCACCACTGACACTAAGAGGAAAACACCAAGGAGAGGACAGACAATACAGACAAACATATAATCCCAGGTGGGCGACAACAGCAGACCACGAAGGCCCAACAGGGATCCGGAGGGTAACGTACTGGAACAACAACCAGGGAACACAGTTACACAGCTCCAGTGGGTCAGTATAGAAGTCCAGGCAGGAAGCTCTATATCTGGCAACCTGAGAAGTGTGAGAGGGGAATATAAGGAGGTTGGGAGTGCTGGACAAGAAACAGCTGAGGAGAAGGAGCTACGGATCCCTGAGTGAGCCAAAAAGGGTTGCAAGGCAAACCCAGAAAGCTACCATAAAGAAACAGCACAATCTTTCTACATAGAGCGCGCAGCCACCCGCTGCGACTTCCTGACCCTGGGTATAACGGAGTCAAGCGTGGCTCTTGACACCCTCGTAACAGTATCCCCCTCTCTACGAGGGGCCTCCGGACACTCAGGACTAGGTCTCTCAGGCATAAAAAACCCGAACTAACCTGTCGGCGTTTACCTTAGACGCTGGAACCCACATTCTTTCCTCGGGACCGTAACCCCTCCAATGCACCAGATACTGAAGAGAGCAGCGAGAATCAACAATTTTGGATATTTGAAACTCTAGATTACCATCCACAACAACAGGAGGGGGTGGCAGCGGTGACGGTTCTAGAGGTGGAACATATTTCTTGAGTAACGACTTATGGAAGACGTTATGGATTTTAAAAGTCTGAGGTAGCTCCAGGCGAAAAGCCACGGGGTTAATGATGGCTACTATTTTGTAAGGGCCAATGAACCTAGGACCCAGTTTCCAAGAGGGAACCTTTAATTTATTATTCCTAGTAGACAACCACACATAGTCATTCACTCCTAGGTCCGGACCTGGCGACCGTCTCTTATCAGCCATGCATTTATATTTACCTCCCATATTTTTCAAGTTAGCTTGCACCTTCTGCCATACCGATGAAAGAGATGATCTTTCCTCTTCGGGAACCCCAGAAGACCCCCCCTCTTTGAAAGTACAGAATTGGGGATGAAAACCATATGCACCAAGAAATGGTGACTTACCAGTAGATTCCTGACGGCGATTATTTATGGCAAACTCGGCTAATGGTAAATATGATGACCACACCTCTTGGTTTTCAGACACAAAACATCTTAGATATGTCTCAAGGTTTTGGTTGGTACGCTCAGTCTGTCCATTCGACTGAGGATGGAAAGCTGAGGAAAAGGACAAGTGTACCCCCAAACGGGAACAAAAAGCTTTCCAAAACTTAGAAATAAACTGGGTTCCCCGATCCGAAACAACATCGGAAGGGACCCCGTGAAGCTTCACGATTTCACTGATGAATACCTGAGCAAGAGTCTTAGCATTAGGTAGTGCGGGTAACGCAATGAAGTGTACCATTTTGCTAAACCTGTCCACTACTACCAAAATAACTGTTTTACCCGCAGACAAAGGTAAGTCAGTGATAAAATCTATTGACAGATGTGTCCATGGCCTATTGGGAATGACAAGTGGCAATAAAGACCCTGCAGGACGTGTATGAGAGACTTTCGCGCGCGCACAAGTAGAACAAGAAGACACAAAATCCATTACATCCTGACGCAACCTTGGCCACCAAAAACGACGAGACAATAGCTCCAAGGTTGCTTTACTACCCAGGTGCCCAGCAAGTGCCGAATTATGATGTTCCTTTAATAATTCGAGACGCAGGTTCAAAAGTACAAAAATTTCTCTGAGGGGCAAGAGACCGGGGCGTCCCCCTGGGCCTCTAACACCTTCCCCTCCAGAACAGAGTGTACCGCAGAGACAACCACTCCTCTTTGTAGAATGGGTACCGGATCACTCACATTACCCCCTCCAGGGAAACAACGAGATAATGCATCTGCCTTGGTATTTTTTGCCCCAGGACAATAGGTAATAACAAAGTTAAACCTGGTAAAAAATAGCGACCACCTAGCTTGTCTAGGGGTGAGACGCTTAGCTGATTCGAGGTACAGAAGGTTTTTGTGGTCCGTAATCACAGTGACGGGGTGGATTGCCCCCTCTAAAAAGTGACGCCATTCTTCAAACGCTAGTTTAACCACCTCCGGACCGCCTAACGCAGGATCGCGTTCCGGAGGTGGCAGCGCTGCGCACAGTCACGCATATACGCGTCATCTCGCGAGACGCGAGATTTCCTGTGAACGCGCGCACACAGGCGCGCGCGCTCACAGGAACGGAAGGTAAGAGAGTTGATCTCCAGCCTGCCAGCGGCGATCGTTCGCTGGCAGGCTGGAGATGTGTTTTTTTTAACCCCTAACAGGTATATTAGACGCTGTTTTGATAACAGCGTCTAATATACCTGCTACCTGGTCCTCTGGTGGTCCCCTTTGTTTGGATCGACCACCAGAGGACACAGGTAGCTCAGTAAAGTAGCACCAAGCACCACTACACTACACTACACCCCCCCCCCATCACTTATTAACCCCTTATTAGCCCCTGATCACCCCTAATCACCCCTGATCACCCCATATAGACTCCCTGATCACCCCCCTGTCATTGATTACCCCCCTGTCATTGATCAACCCCCTGTAAAGCTCCATTCAGACGTCCGCATGATTTTTACGGATCCACTGATAGATGGATCGGATCCGCAAAACGCATCCGGACGTCTGAATGAAGCCTTACAGGGGCGGGATCAATGACTGTGGTGATCACCCCATATAGACTCCCTGATCACCCCCCTGTCATTGATTACCCCCCTGTCATTGATTACCCCCCTGTAAAGCTCCATTCAGATGTCCGCATGATTTTTACGGATGCACTGATACATGGATCGGATCCGCAAAACGCATCCGGTCGTCTGAATGAAGCCTTACAGGGGCATGATCAATGACTGTGGTGATCACCCCCCTGTCATTGATTACCCCCCTGTAAAGCTCCATTCAGATGTCCGCATGATTTTTACGGATGCACTGATAGATGGATCGGATCCGCAAAACGCATCCGGACGTCTGAATGAAGCCTTACAGGGGCATGATCAATGACTGTGGTGATCACCCCATATAGACTCCCTGATCACCCCCCTGTCATTGATTACCCCCCTGTCATTGATTACCCCCCTGTAAAGCTCCATTCAGATGTCCGCATGATTTTTACGGATGCACTGATAGATGGATCGGATCCGCAAAACGCATCCGGACGTCTGAATGAAGCCTTACAGGGGCATGATCAATGACTGTGGTGATCACCCCATATAGACTCCCTGATCACCCCCCTGTAAAGCTCCATTCAGATGTCCGCATGATTTTTACGGATGCACTGATACATGGATCGGATCCGCAAAACGCATCCGGTCGTCTGAATGAAGCCTTACAGGGGCATGATCAATGACTGTGGTGATCACCCCCCTGTCATTGATTACCCCCCTGTAAAGCTCCATTCAGATGTCCGCATGATTTTTACGGATGCACTGATAGATGGATCCGATCCGCAAAACGCATCCGGACGTCTGAATGAAGCCTTACAGGGGCATGATCAATGACTGTGGTGATCACCCCATATAGACTCCCTGATCACCCCCCTGTCATTGATCACCCCCCTGTCATTGATTACCCCCCTGTAAAGCTCCATTCAGATGTCCGCATGATTTTTACGGATGCACTGATAGATGGATCCGATCCGCAAAACGCATCCGGACGTCTGAATGAAGCCTTACAGGGGCATGATCAATGACTGTGGTGATCACCCCATATAGACTCCCTGATCACCCCCCTGTCATTGATCACCCCCCTGTCATTGATTACCCCCCTGTAAAGCTCCATTCAGATGTCCGCATGATTTTTACGGATGCACTGATAGATGGATCGGATCCGCAAAACGCATCCGGACGTCTGAATGAAGCCTTACACGGGCGTGATCAATGACTGTGGTTATCACCCCATATAGACTCCCTGATCACCCCCCTGTCATTGATCACCCCCCTGTCATTGATCACCCCCCTGTCATTTATCACCCCCCTGTCATTTAGCACCCCTCTGTAAGGCTCCATTCAGATATTTTTTTGGCCCAAGTTAGCAGAATTTTTTTTTTTTTTTCTTACAAAGTCTCATATTCCACTAACTTGTGTCAAAAAATAAAATCTCACATGAACTCACCATACCCCTCACGGAATCCAAATGCGTAAAATTTTTTAGACATTTATATTCCAGACTTCTTCTCACGCTTTAGGGCCCCTAGAATGCCAGGGCAGTATAAATACCCCACATGTGACCCCATTTCGGAAAGAAGACACCCCCAGGTATTCCGTGAGGGGCATATTGAGTCCATGAAAGATTGAAATTTTTGTCCCAAGTTAGCGGAACGGGAGACTTTGTGAGAAAAAAATTAAAAATATCAATTTCCGCTAACTTGTGCCAAAAAAAAAAAATTTCTATGAACTCGCCATGCCCCTCATTGAATACCTTGGGGTGTCTTCTTTCCAAAATGGGGTCACATGTGGGGTATTTATACTGCCCTGGCATTCTAGGGGCCCCAAAGCGTGAGAAGAAGTCTGGTATCCAAATGTCTAAAAATTCCCTCCTAAAAGGAATTTGGGCACCTTTGCGCATCTAGGCTGCAAAAAAGTGTCACACATCTGGTATCGCCGTACTCAGGAGAAGTTGGGGAATGTGTTTTGGGGTGTCATTTTACATATACCCATGCTGGGTGAGAGAAATATCTTGGTCAAATGCCAACTTTGTATAAAAAAATGGGAAAAGTTGTCTTTTGCCAAGATATTTCTCTCACCCAGCATGGGTATATGTAAAATGACACCCCAAAACACATTCCCCAACTTCTCCTGAATACGGCGATACCACATGTGTGACACTTTTTTGCAGCCTAGGTGGGCAAAGGGGCCCATATTCCAAAGAGCACCTTTAGGATTTCACAGGTCATTTACCTACTTACCACACATTAGGGCCCCTGGAAAATGCCAGGGCAGTATAACTACCCCACAAGTGACCCCATTTTGGAAAGAAGACACCCCAAGGTATTCTGTGAGGGGCATGGCGAGTTCCTAGAATTTTTTATTTTTTGTCACAAGTTAGTGGAAAATGCTTATTTTTTTTTTTTTTTTTTTTTTCATACAAAGTCTCATATTCCACTAACTTGTGACAAAAAATAAAAACTTCCATGAACTCACTTTGCCCATCAGCGAATACCTTGGGGTCTCTTCTTTCCAAAATGGGGTCACTTGTGGGGTAGTTATACTGCCCTGGCATTCTAGGGGCCCAAATGTGTGGTAAGGAGTTTGAAATCAAATTCTGTAAAAAATGACCTGTGAAATCCGAAAGGTGCTCTTTTGAATATGGGCCCCTTTGCCCACCTCGGCTGCAAAAAAGTGTCACACATCTGGTATCTCCGTAATCGGGAGAAGTTGGGGAATGTGTTCTGGGGTGTCATTTTACATATACCCATGCTGGGTGAGAGAAATATCTTGGCAAAAGACAACTTTTCCCATTTTTTTTATACAAAGTTGGCATTTGACCAAGATATTTATCTCACCCAGCATGGGTATATGTAAAAAGACACCCCAAAACACATTCCTCAACTTCTCCTGAATACAGAGATACCAGATGTGTGACACTTTTTTGCAGCCTAGGTGGGCAAAGGGGCCCACATTCCAAAGAGCACCTTTCGGATTTCACAGGTCATTTACCTACTTACCACACATTTGGGCCCCTAGAATGCCAGGGCAGTATAACTACCACACAAGTGACCCCATTTTGGAAAGAAGAGACCCCAAGGTATTCGCTGATGGGCATAGTGAGTTCATGGAAGTTTTTATTTTTTGTCACAAGTTTGTGGAATATGAGACTTTGTATGAAAAAAAAAAAAAAAAAAAAAAATCATCATTTTCCACTAACTTGTGACAAAAAATAAAAAATTCTAGGAACTCGCCATGCCCCTCACGGAATACCTTGGGGTGTCTTCTTTCCAAAATGGGGTCACTTGTGGGGTAGTTATACTGCCCTGGTATTCTAGGGGCCCAAATGTGTGGTAAGGAGTTTGAAATCAAATTCAGGAAAAAATGAGGAGTGAAATCCGAAAGGTGCTCTTTGGAATATGGGCCCCTTTGCCCACCTAGGCTGCAAAAAAGTGTCACACATCTGGTATCCCCGTACTCAGGAGAAGTTGAGGAATGTGTTTTGGGGTGTCTTTTTACATATACCCATGCTGGGTGAGATAAATATCTTGGTCAAATGACAACTTTGTATAAAAAAATGGGAAAAGTTGTCTTTTGCCAAGATATTTCTCTCACCCAGCATGGGTATATATAAAATGACACCCCAAAACACATTCCCCACCTTCTCCTGAGTACGGAGATACCAGATGTGTGACACTTTTTTGCAGCCTAGGTGGGCAAAGGGGCCCATATTCCAAAGAGCACCTTTCGGATTTCACAGGTCATTTTTTCCTGAATTTGATTTCAAACTCCTTACCACACATTTGGGCCCCTAGAATGCCAGGGCAGTATAACTACCCCACAAGTGACCCCATTTTGGAAAGAAGAGACCCCAAGGTATTCGCTGATGGGCATAGTGAGTTCATAGAAGTTTTTATTTTTTGTCACAAGTTAGTGGAATATGAGACTTTGTAAGGAAAAAAAAAAAAAAAAAAAAATCATCATTTTCCGCTAACTTGTGACAAAAAATAAAAAGTTCTATGAACTCACTATGCCCATCAGCGAATACCTTAGGGTGTGTACTTTCAGAAATGGGGTCATTTGTGGGGTGTTTGTACTGTCTGGGCATTGTAGAACCTCAGGAAACATGACAGGTGCTCAGAAAGTCAGAGCTGCTTCAAAAAGCGGAAATTCACATTTTTGTACCATAGTTTGTAAACGCTATAACTTTTACCCAAACCATTTTTTTTTTACCCAAACATTTTTTTTTTATCAAAGACATGTAGAACTATAAATTTAGAGCAAAATTTCTATATGGATGTCGTTTTTTTTGCAAAATTTTACAACTGAAAGTGAAAAATGTCATTTTTTTGCAAAAAAATCGTTAAATTTCGATTAATAACAAAAAAAGTAAAAATGTCAGCAGCAATGAAATACCACCAAATGAAAGCTCTATTAGTGAGAAGAAAAGGAGGTAAAATTCATTTGGGTGGTAAGTTGCATGACCGAGCAATAAACGGTGAAAGTAGTGTAGGTCAGAAGTGTAAAAAGTGGCCTGGTCTTTCAGGGTGTTTAAGCACTGGGGGCTGAGGTGGTTAATAGCTAATAGTTCCCGATTGCCAATATCATAGTTCTTTTCTGCTGCAGATAGTTTTTTAGAAAAGAAAGCACAAGGACGCCATTTGCCAGGAGATGGACCCTGAGACAGCACAGCCCCCACTCCCACCTCTGATGCATCGACTTCAACAATAAAAGGCTGGGAGACATCAGGTTGGATTAGTACAGGTGCCGAGGTAAACCTCTCTTTTAGAGAGGAAAAAGCAATTTTAGCGGCGTCAGACCATTTAGAAAAATCCGTCCCCTTCCTAGTCATGTCAGTAAGGGTTTTACAATCACCGAATAATTTTTAATGAATTTTCTATAGAAATTTGCGAAGCCCAAGAACCGTTGTAGTGCTTTGAGGTTCTCAGGAAGATCCCAATCTAAAATTGCCTGGACCTTCCTAGGATCCATACGGAAACCTGAAGCAGATAATAAATAACCTAGGAACTGTATTTCCTGAACGGCGAAGACACACTTTTCAATTTTAGCATATAATTTATTCGTCCGTAGGACCTGCAGTACCTGTCTGACATGCACCTCATGTGTTTTCAGATCGGACGAATAAATTAAAATATCATCTAGGTATATTACCACAAACCTGCCGATTAGATGACTAAAAATGTCATTAACGAAATGTTGGAAGACAGCGGGAGCATTGGTCAGACCGAAAGGCATAACTAGATTTTCATAATGCCCATCAGGGGTATTAAAAGCTGTCTTCCACTCATCCCCCTCCTTAATACGAATCAGATTGTAGGCCCCCCTAAGATCAAGTTTGGAGAACCACTTAGCACCCGAAATCTGATTCAACAGGTCAGGAATGAGAGGAAGAGGGTATGGGTCTCGGATGGTTATCCGGTTTAATTCGCGAAAATCTAGGCAAGGACGCAGGCCCCCATCTTTCTTTTTAACGAAGAAAAACCCTGCAGCCACGGGTGAAGAAGAGGGTCTGATGTGTCCCTTAGCCAAGCTCTCGGAGATATAATCTTTCATGGCTTGTCTCTCCGGACCCGAAAGATTATACAACCTGGTCTTGGGTAATTTTGCACCGGGAATCAGGTTAACCGGGCAATCATAAGGACGGTGAGGTGGTAACTTCTGACAACCCTTTTCAGAAGAAACGTCCTCAAAGTCCGAAACAAATGTAGGTAGGGTAGCTGTAGGAGGCGACTAAGCAATTGCTATTTAAAGCGAACCTTTCACCTGGATTTCACTTACTAAACTATCAAAAGTACCTTATAGATCAGGGGTACTCAACTGGCGGACCGCGGTCCAAATACGGACCGCGGCCGCCAGTTGTCCGGACCCCGGCCATCCTTCAGAGCGCTCCTCCAATCGATTCAGTTCAGAGTGATCCGATCCGTTTGAACCGGCTCAGCTCAGTCACAGCACACAGCAATGCTGACAGAGACGCTCACCTCACGCTGGAGCAGGAGCCTGAGGGAGGGACTGGGAGGAGCGTAATATGATCCTAGAGTGGAAGCTGGCTTCTGCCAGCCCCACCCCTCCCCGCCCACCAACCAATCACCGACCAGAGCTGAGGGGGCGAGGCCAGCACAGCACACTAGCAGCTCTGACTCGAGTCCTCGGAGTAGTACAGGGTCAGGGAGTCTAAATGAATGGAATGAGTCACAAGAACCTAAAGATCCGACTCAGTCAGTGACTCATTCGATTCATTGAGTTAAAAGAGCCGAGAGTCAGACTGTAGAACAGGTTACACTGAGGCTGTCAGACTGTAGAACAGGTCACACTGAGGCTGTCAGACTGTAGAACAGGTCACACTGAGGCTGTCGGCTCTTGTTGCAGCAGTGATAAGGAGCAGAGAGATAAGAGAAGGGACAGATGACACAGTTCAGCACATAGTTTTCCCTGTGCATTCACATTTCACTTCACTTGGTTCGTTGTACTACTGTCAGTGTCAGACTGTTGTCACTGTGGGGAACAATGCACAACAGACAACAATTCACATTGCACACCACAGTGACAGCTTCCTCCTGTCCGCCTGTCCAACGTCAGCCTCAGCTTCCCTTTACTATAAAAGAAACACTCTTCCTGACTCACTCAATACTAATCAGAGACGAGTTCAACTTCAGAGAGCTGAAGAGCCGACTCACTGCAGTGTCACTGACTGAGTCAGCAGCTGCGCATGCGCACCGGCACCTAGAGTCTTCAGTTCACTTGCGAGTCAGCTCAGCAGTCTGACTCGCCAAGTGAACCGAAGATCCGATTCTGATCCGAATGAGCTGATTCAAATGAACCGATTCACCTAAAAGATCCGAACTTCCCATCACTATCTCCTGCACACTGTGCCGTGCAGGAGGAGGAGCTTACCGGCGCACTTCCTCCTGTCCCAGAGCGCAGTGAGACAGGCCGGCTCCTTCCACATATAGCGCTCCTCCTCCTGCACACTCTGGTACGTGCAGGAGGAGGAGCTTACCGGCGCACTTCCTCCTGTCCCAGAGCGCAGTGAGACAGGCCGGCTCCCTCCACATATAGCGCTCCTCCTCCTGCACACTCTGGTACGTGCAAGAGGCGGAGCTTACCGGCAAACTTCCTCCTTCCCAGGGGCGCAGTGAGAGACGGCTCCCTCCACATGCAGGCACCAGCGCTTTCTCCCTCAGCGCGCTCACAGGTCCCTCCTCCCCCGCAGCAGCGGCAGCACATAAGGGAGCTTCAAGCTCCAAAGGACACTTACGTGCTGCTGGAGAGGGGAGGGACATCACCACTGCCACCAATGAAATAAATGTCACATTTGGAAAGTAAGGGGTGCGTGGAGAGGGCTACAGAGAGGCGGGAACACGTCACTGACTCCAGTGTCATGTTCCCATCTCCCCTGGGCCATCTTCTTTAGGTAACCTGATTAAATAAAGTGATTAAGCCCCATCAAACCATGATAGTTTTGTTCCGCATCCAATTCCCATTATTGGGGCATTGGATGCGGACCCCTTAGTTTCAATGGAGCGGAAAAAGATGCAGACAGCACACAGTGTGCTGTCTGCATCTCTTGGGGCCCCATTGTAATTAAGGGGCCGCATCCAATCCCCCAATAATCGGAATTGGATGCGGAACAAAACTATCATATGTCTGTTCTGTGGCTTGGGTTGCCACCCGGCCAGTAGTTCACCAGCAAGGCTGGTATTTTAGTTCCCTTGCCGGTGCCAGAATTTTCCTGTAAGGACTGTTAGGGTACTTTCACACTTGCGGCAGGACAGATCCGACAGGCTGTTCACCCTGTCAGATCCGTCCTGCCGCTATTTCGCCGGACTGCCACTCCCCATTGACTATAGCGGGAGTGGAGCTACGGTGCAGCATGGCAGTGCACGGCGTGAGGCCGCCAGACGAAAAAGTCGGACATGTAGTACTTTTAGTCTGGCGGCCTCTCACCGTGCTGCGCCGTAGCTCTGCCCCCATCCCCATTATAGTCGATGGGCACAGAGCAGCGGCACGGCGAAGTAGTGGCAAAATGGATATGACAGGGTGAGCAGCCTGTCGGATCCGTCCTTCTGCAAGTGTGAAAGTACCCTTACTAATGAGCGCTTCCATCATGGAACGCCCATTAGTACAGCCGTTACCTCCACCGCAACTTGTGCTAGTAAAAAAATTAATAAAATTACGGTACCTCCACCTCCATTTGCTCACGCTGTGGAGAGCACTCCCTGCTGACTAGAAGCTCAAGACAGGACCTACAAGACGTCATCACGTTGGAGCACCGGTCCTGAGCGTGCAGTCAGCAGCGAATGTTCACCGCAGCGAGGTGAATGCAAATTTTATTTTATTTTTTTGCAAAAGCAGAGAAGGGGGGCACTAATGGGGGCATTACTCTTACTGGGGGCACTAATGGGGACATTATTCTTACTGGGGGCATTATTCTTACTGGGGCACTAATGTGGCCATTACTAATTCTGGGACTTACCCGGGGCGCTCCACTATAACGTCAGAGCGCCCCACGCGCATGGATCACATGATCGCATGGCATCTTTACTGTTGGCGTTCAGCTCGGACCTTCACCTCACTGCAGACCCAGGTATGTGGACCTTTAATAAAACTAGTTGAGTACCCCTGTTATAGATCATCCTCATTGTGTTAGCACACGGTCTTGTCCCGCTTTTCTGGCATGTATATGCATGGAAAAATCGCTTTATAAAGTACTCTTCTCCAGCTCCACAAGTCACGATAGAAGTCAAGGGGGTAGCCCTTCCCTCACTCCGGGCTGTAACTCCCCTGCCCTAACCCCGCCTCTATGCAGTCTAACTGACACCCGGCTCAGTCGCCGGGACCGCGCTTGTACAGGCGGCGCATGCGCCGTCGGACTCAAGCGCGATCCTGTAACTGAATCGCGCATGCGCCGTCCCCGATGCCTGCCGGTCTTCTCTTCCTCACGCGCGATTCAGTTACAGGATCGCGCTTGAGTCCGACGTCGCATGCGCCGCCTGTACAAGCGCGGTCCCGGCGACTGAGCCGGGTGTCAGTTAGACTGCATAGAGGCGGGGTTAGGGCAGGGGAGTTACAGCCTGGAGTGAGGGAAGGGCTACCCCCTTGACTTCTATCGTGACTTGTGGAGCTGGAGAAGAGTACTTTATAAAGCGATTTTTCCATGCATATACATGCCAGAAAAGCGGGACAAGACCGTGTGCTAACACAATGAGGATGATCTATAAGGTACTTTTGATAATTTAGTAAGTGAAATCCAGGTGAAAGGTTCGCTTTAAGCAATTTTCTCTGCAATGCTCACTCCACTCCAATATCTCCCTGGCCTGCCAATCCACCACTGGATTGTGCGCTACCAACCAGGGAAGACCCAACACCACCGGAGTGGGAAGCCCCTCCAGAACATAACATGAAAGCATCTCGTTATGGTGGTCCCCTACCCAAAGGTGTAAATTATGAACAATGTGGGTGAGGTTTCTCTGAGACAGAGGAGCAGAATCAATAGCGAATATGGGAATAGGTCTCTGTAGCGTACAGAGAGACAAACCCATAGTGCGGGCAAAATGGGCATCTATCAAATTTACTCCTGCTCCACTGTCTAGAAAAAAAGAAATAGTCTCCATCTTAACGCCAAAAACAACAACCGCTGGCAACACAAATTGCGATGTTCGTATGGAGGAAACGTATACCCCCCGGCTGACATCCTCCGCACAGCCTGGGGTTAGTAGTTTTCCGACGGTCTTTTGTTTTTGAGGAAGGAAGGACAGACATTAATAAAATGACCCCTCTCCCCACAGAAAAAACAAACCCCACGCCTACGGCGAGCCTCAGGAGGATGGACCTGACGAGTAGTTCCTCCTAGCTGCATAGGCGCGTCTAAGTCTGTACAGACTAACTGCTGCTTGGGAGGGGTTACCAATTGCTCCGGTTTTTTCAATCTGTCCCTAAGACGTCTATCTATTCTGATAGCAAGGGACATAACCGCATCAAGGGAAAAGGGAGTCTCATACAGCGCAAGCGCATCCTTAATCCTTTCGGATAACCCAGAGCAGAACTGACTCCTGAGAGCCGGGTCGTTCCACTGGGTATCCGTAGCCCACCTACGGAACTCTGAGCAATACTCCTCTGCTGGCCGCTCTCCCTGTAGGAGTCTCCGTAATTTTGATTCAGCCAGTGCGACTCGGTCAGGGTCGTCATATATGAGACCCAAGGCCCCAAAAAATTCATCCACTGACCGGAGAGCCTGGGAATCAGCGGGTAAAGAGAACGCCCAGGATTGCGGGTCCCCCTGCAGCAGGGAAATAATAACCCCCACCTGCTGTTCTTCATTACCAGAGGAGTAAGGGCGCAACTTAATGAGAGAAGCAGCCAGAGGCCCATGGACACTGTGGTGGAGCTGCAGAGATACACAGCTCAGGTGGGAGAATCTGTCTACAGGACAACTCTAAGTCATGTGCTCCACAAATCTGGCTTTTTTTGGAAGATTGGCAAGAAGAAAGCCATTTATAAACACATTCCATGAGAAGTCCAGTTTCCAGTTTGCCACAAGCCATGTAGGCGACACAGCAAACATGTGGAAGAAGGTGCTTTAGTCAGATGAGACCTAAATTTAACTTTTTGGCCTAAATGCAAAACGCTATGGGCCAGATTTATCATTACTCTGACAGCTCACTCCACTTTCACATATGGCTAAAGTCAGTTTTAGCCAAGTCAGATTTATGATCGGCCCTTTAAGACTGTAATAAATGTAGTTTGACGGTAGCAGTTTATCCGTCAGTAAGCAGCTTTACAAAAGTCGCACATCTTTACGAAAAAGTCACACGTTTTTATGAAAAAGTCGCATGTTCTATTAAAAAGTCTCATAAGATAAGCATGGTCCTCACTGGAGTGAAATTGTGACTTTTTTGCGACTTTTTAAATAGTCCCAATAGTAAATCTGTCTAGAGATTAATTTACATAAGAAAACACGCCCACTTTCAGAAAACTGGCGAGCATAGTGCAGAGCAGAAAAAAGTCGCAAATTTGTGCGCAGTTTTAGCGTTTGGGACTTTTTTTGGGACTTTTTCACTCCATTATTCTGACCTGAGCTAATGATAAATCTGGCCCTATGTGCGGAGGAAAACTATCAGTGCACATCACTGTGAACACACCATCCCCACCATGAAACATGGAGGTGGCAGCATCATGTTGTGAGGACGCCTTTCTTCAGCAGGGATAGGGAAGCTGGTCAGAGTTGATGGGAAGATGGATGGAGCTAAATACAGGGCAATCCTGGAGGAAACCTGGTAGAGGCTGCAAAAGACGAGACTGGGGTAGCAGTTCACCTTCTAGCAGGATAACAACCCTAAATATACAGCCAGAACTAAAATGGAATGGTTTTGATCAAAGCATATTCATGTGCTAGAATGGCCCAGTCAAAGTCCACACCTTAATTGCATTGAGAATCTGTGTCAAAACTTGAAAATTGCTGTTCACATACGCTCTCCTTCCAATGTAACTGAGCTTAAAGGGATTCTGTCATCAGAATTTAGGCCTATAACCTAAACACATGGCGATGTCCCTAGTAATACACTGAATCCTAAAGTGACTTTATCAAATGCGCCTGTGGCTCTATAATCATAAAAAACAGGTTTATATCACCTGTCACTCACATCAGAAATGTGTCCAAGGGGTCGTCTCATGATGCAGGGGGCCCGGCTGCAGCCTTCTCCTTTCGGTGCCCAGCGGCGCCTTCTGAATTGAAATCGCCGCCCTCCCTTTCATTAGATCCGCCTACCTTAGTTCATCGCCGCCTCTCTAACGTCCGCTCTCTTCAGCCAGACCCCGCGCGTGCGCACTAGGTATAACCTGATGTGCCCGTGCGGACTACTGGCAGCAGCCTCGTTTAGCGAAGTGCGCATGCGCCGGCCGGCGCACTTCGCTCAAACCTACGGGATCTGGCTGAGGAGAGCAGACGTTAGAGAGGCGGCGATGAACTAAGGTAGGTGGATCTAATGAAAGGGAGGGCGGCGATTTCAATTCAGAATGCGGCGCTGGGCACCGAAAGGAGAAGGCCGCAGCCGGGCCCCTTGCATCATGAGACGACCCCTTGGACACATTTCTGACGTGAGTGACAGGTGATATAAACCTGTTTTTTATGATTATAGAGCCACAGGCGCATTTGATAAAGTCACTTTAGGACTCAGTGTATTACTAGGGACATCGCCATGTGTTTAGGTTATAGGCCTAAATTCTGATGACAGAATCCCTTTAAGCTATTTTGCAAAGAATAGTGGGCAAAAATGTCAACCTCTGGATGTGCAAAAGCTGGTAGAGACATACCCCAAAAGACTTGCAGCTCTTATTGCAGTGAAAGGTGGTCCTACAAAGTACTGACTTTGGGGGGGGGGGGGGGATGGGGGGGGGGGGCTGAATACAAATGCACAATACACTTTTCAGATTTTTATTTATTAAAAATTTAGAAAGCAATGTTTCATTTTCTTTTCACTTCGCACATAATTGCTACTTTGTGTTGGTCTACCAAATAAAAGCCCAACGTAAAAATATGTGGAAATGTTCAAGAGGTATGAATACTTTTTCAAGGCACTGTATATTTGCTCATGACAAGTCTTGTTGAAACGAGAGTATGGATGTTGTTAGTGTAGTCTGACTGCACTGTATGTATGAGACAAAGCTCATTGCGATGCCAGGGATGTGCTGCCACGAGAGCCAGTGTGATTCTACAAAGCCGACTCTGGCTGAGGGGAATTTAAAACCACGGATTTACTGTAGAAAAGCAGTGTAGTTCATGAATGATGGATAGATAAATATTTGCAGAAAGTGATATAGCAAAGAAAGAAGTGAAGAATTCTTTTGTTTAATTTCATGCTGAGATGTGCTTATGCTAACAATGAAATCTCCGTATAAAGATGAGAAAGGTCAGTGGGAAATGTCGCAGTTAATTTACATGAGCATACTTAGCTAAAGAGTAGAAAGTATGACCATTGCTAATCTTGTGATCTGTCAAACTTTTGTGAATTTCACAGCTTAAATGGTCACCAGCTTTTCACACAATTTTGCATAAATCTACAGTACAGGAGTAACTCTGTTATACAGTCCTGATCAAAAGTTTAAGACCACTTGAAAAATGGCAAAAAATCATATTTAGCATGGCTGGATCTTAACAAGGTTCCAAGTAGAGCTTCAACATGCAACAAGAAGAAATGGGAGTGAGACAAAACATTTTTTGAGCATTCAATTTAATGAAAACAACGAATAAACTGAAACAGGCTGTTTTTCAGCTGATCAAAAGTTTAGGACCACACCTCCCAAAAAAAACTAAACCCCCCCAAAACAGAAATCCAACTTCCACACATGAACTCAGTAATGAGTAGCTCCGCCGTTATTGTTTATCACTTCAAAAATTTGTTTCAGCATGCTTGATGCAAGCGTTTCCATGAGGTGAGTGGGACCATTTCTCCAAGTGGTGAAGACGGCCGCACGAAGGCCATCTACTGTCTGGAACTGTTGTTCATTTTTGTAAACTTCCTTTGCCATCCATCCCCAAAGGTTCTCAATTGGATTTAGATCAGGGGAACACGCAGGATGGGCCAAAAGAGTGATGTTATTCTCCTGGAAGAAGTCCCTTGTCCTGCGGGCATTGTGTACTGTAGCTTTGTCCTGTTGAAAAACCCAGTCGTTACCACACAGACGAGGGCCCTCAGTCATGAGGAATACTCTCTGCAACATCTGGACATAGCCAGCGGCCGTTTGACGCCCCTCCACTTCCTGAAGCTCCATTGTTCCACTGAAGGAAAAAGCACCCCAGACCATTATGGCGCCCCCTCCACTGTGGCGCGTAGAAAACATCTCAGGTGGGATCTGCTTGTCATGCCAGTAACGTTGGAAACCATCAGGACCATCAAGGTTACATTTTTTCTCATCAGAGAATAAAACTTTCTTCCACCTTTGAATGTCCCATGTTTGGTGCTCTCTTGCAAAGTCCAAACGCGCAGTTCTGTGGCGTTCAAGGAGACGAGGTCTTTGAAGACGTTTTTTGTTTTTGAAGCCCTTCAGTCTCAGATGCCGTCTGATGGTTATGGGGCTGCAGTCAGCACCTGTAAGGGCCTTAATTTGGGTCGAGGATCGTCCAGTGTCTTGACGGACAGCCAATTGGATCCTCCGGCTCAGTGCTGATGAAATTTTTTTGGGTCTTCCTTGGGACTTGACTTTTTTGTTCCATAACCCTCAAGATCATTTAAGAAATTCCAAATGACTGTCTTACTGTGTCCCACCTCAGCAGCGATGGTGCGCTGTGAGAGACCCTGCTTATGCAGTTCAACAACCCGACCACGTTCAAAAAGGGAGAGATTTTTTGCCTTTGCCATCACAACGTGTGACTACCTGACAGAAAATGACAATGAATCCACATCTTTGCACAGATTTGGCCTTTTAAAGGGATGTGGTCCTAAAATTTGGATCAGCGGAAAAACAGCCTGTTTCAGTTTAATCGTTATTTTCAATTAATTGAATGCTCAAAAAATGTTTTGTCTCACTCTCATTTCTTCTTGTTGCATATTGAAGCTCTACTTGGAACATTGTTAATATCCAGCCATGCTAAATATGATTTTTTGCCATTTTTCAAGTGGTCTTAAAGGGAACCTGTAAAAAAAAACATTTGATACATATGCAAATTAACCTGAGATGAGTCCGGTTCATTTGCATATGTATCAAATCGGTTTTTTTGACACAATAAAAGCACACAGAGCTATGGGGACTGGGTATTGCGGATGTGCTAGCGGCAATCTAGCAACCCATGTCCTCAGCTCTATACACAAAATCCCGGTGACAGGTTCCCTTTAAACTTTTGATCAGGACTGTATATTATCGGAGAAAAATGTCTCTTTCCCCACTTACCAGCTCTTTTTCAACTCCCTCTCCTGCTTCCTAAACTAGCATTCTCTCAGAATTTTCAGCTAATTCTGTCTTAATGGACAAAGACTTGCTACCAGCTTACTGAAAGATCAGATTACGGCTGCTAAAACAAGTCTATGGAGAGGGGAGGGCGGAGGAGTAAGCTGCCCCCGGTGGCTGTTCTCGGAACTGCCTGCTCCCACTGAATGCACTTGTTTTCAGACCGGCTCACGCACAGGCACATGTAGGGGCTTACCTGTGCCTCGCCGGACTTGGGAAAAAAGATGGCAGCTCGCATATGTTCGCGGGCGAACAATGCGAACTGGCCATCACTGATAGTAAGTGTTTTATCTCCCCAGTGCATTATTTACATCTATACTACTCAGAACTTCTCTATAATGTCCTATATAGTGCTTCTGAGTAAGACAGGGAGCATTAACTCCTGTATTTCTGTATACTCTACGGGGAAACATCATTACAGCTAGTCAAACTGCAAAGAAAAAGGGGGTCAGTCAGCACATCCCAATGCGCAGGGGCATGTTGCTATGGCTGAGAACAACACTGTAAAACAAAACATGCAATGCAACAGCTCTCTGCAAACCACATAAAGTACAAAAATGCATAATAATTGCTAATGCTATACTTATAAATTAGAGATGCTTGGCAAATCATTTTGTACCAAATTATTTGAGCCCATCTGCCGCACGTCAAGGCGATCTCTGTAAGACGGGTTCCTAACACTGAATTCTACCTGTTATGTGCCATGACGGCTACCATACAATTCAGGGAGTGTAGGTTCCACATGCATGCTGGGCTGGCTTTAATTTCTGTCATTTTTGGTGCCAAAATGGCCTCCATTATATCTAAGGAATGCAGGTACCAACATGCATGCTGGGCCCACTCCACACCACTCCTGGTGCCAAATGGCCACCAAAGAATGCAAGGAGAGTCCACAACTATATCTCTCCTGGTGCCAAATGGCTTCCAGTGAGTGAGGGGGAGCAGGCCAAGCTATATACTAACACAAATTAAAATCAGCCTATGGGGCAGACGAGCTGGTCAGGAGTGCACGACTAAGGAGGCAGCCACACCTCCAGCACAAACTGCAGAGAAAAAGGGGGTCAGTCAGCACATCCCAATGCTCAGGGGCATGTTGCTATGGCTGAAAACAACACTGTAAAACAAAACATGCAATGCAACAGCTCTCTGCAAACCACATAAAGTACAAAAAAGCACAGCTAGTCTCCACCCTTCACCTCAGAGACCACTGAGAATTAAGGGACATTCATATTTATTTATTTTGTGGTCTGCAAAATGTGGATCCGCAAAATACAGATGATGTCCGAGTGACATGTGTTGCATCAGTTTTTTTTCGAACCCACTGACTTCAATGGGTCCATGAACTGCATTTTGTGGCCAATTGCTGCAGTCCTGTATACAAAGAGGAGGGGGATCAGACCAGTGCAGGAGAAAAAGGTGTCTATATAAAAAAAAAAAAATTAAATCAGTAGGTGGCAGGGGCCACGTCACTGTTGGGTCCTGTCATTTGCTGAAGCAGGAATGGAGTGGCAGGTAGCAGATGAGTATGATTTTTTTTTCAACAGATACAACAAGCTCCTATCAAAAGTAAGAAAAAATCCAGAAAGCTGGACAACACCTTTTGAAGGGACAACAGTTTTGACCCTAAACTACTGCCAGCACTACGTGGGGGCTGGAGAGAGTGATACAAACATATCTTTTGTGGAGTTTTTATCATCAAGAGTAGTTTGAATATGAAGTTTTGTTATGACAAATTCTGCTTCTTATGTGCAATGGAAGAGAAGCTTCATTGTAAAGTGCTGTCTATGTTGAGAACCCGCTTTCTTCTTATTCAAATGTTTTATTGGGTTTTGGTATAGTTTTTTTAACAAATAAAACAAACTTGTCAATGATTAAGAACAAGGGCGAATACAATCACCATTGTGTTTCCACATATGTAGAACCATGCAGAAACCCCAAATGGGGACAAAATGCTGCACAAAATACACAATAACAGTTTATTGGAAAGGAAAAAAACAAAAAAGAAAAGAAGGAAAAAAAAGGAAAAAGAGAGAAATAAGAGAAAGAAAAAGGGGGGTGGGTGAGAGCATAAGATCGACTCACGACCGCAAGTTCCGGAAAGTCTCAGAGGAACAAAAAGACTCCACGTTCTCAAAAATCGTGAAGAATCTAGGGGGTGAAAACAATCAGTTCTTCCATCCGCTGATACAGGGCGACCTCCTCAAACCATTCCTCCAGTGTAGGGGAGGAGGGGGATTTCCAGTGACGTGGAATGACCGCTTTTTCCGCCTGAATCAGATACTTGAGAAATTAATTCTTAAAGGACGGGGAGGTTGAGGTCAAACACATACAGTAAAAGAGATTCTGGGGTATTTGGGATAGAGAAGCCAGTCACTTCGTGGACTATCTTGAGCACACCGTCCCAAAAAGGGCGTAGCGTAGCACAGTGCCACCAAATATGTACAGTACAGACCAAAAGTGAAATTAACACATGTGGAATTATATACATAACAAACAAGTGTGAAACAACTGAAAATATGTCATATTCTAGGTTCTTCAAAGTAGCCACCTTTTGCTTTGATTACTGCTTTGCACACTCTTGGCATTCTCTTTGTGAGCTTCAAGAGGTAGTCCCCTGAAATGGTCTTCCAACAGTCTTGAAGGAGTTCCCAGAGATGCTTAGCACTTGTTGGCCCTTTTGACTTCACTCTGCGGTCCAGCTCACCCAAAACCATCTCGATTGGGGTCAGGTCCGGTGACTGTGGAGGCCAGGTCATCTGGCGCAGCACCCCATCACTCTCCTTCATGGTCAAATAGCCCTTACTTTCAAAGTTTTCCAAATTTTTCGGCTAACTGACTGACCTTCATTTCTTAAAGTAATGATGGCCACTGGTTTTTCTTTACTTAGCTGCTTTTTTCTTGCCATAATACAAATTCTAACAGTCTATTCAGTAGGACTATCAGCTGTGTATCCACCTGACTTCTCCTCAACGCAACTGATGGTCCCAACCCCATTTATAAGGCAAGAAATCCCACTTATTAAACCTGACAGGGCACACCTGTGAAGTGAAAACCATTTCAGGGGACTACCTCTTGAAGCTCATCAAGAGAATGCCAAGAGTGTGCAAAGCAGTAATCAAAGCAAAAGGTGGCTACTTTGAAGAACCTAGAATATGACATATTTTCAGTTGTTTCACACTTGTTTCTTATGAATATAATTCCACATGTGTTAATTCATAGTTTTGATGCCTTCAGTGTGAATCTTCAATTTTCATAGTCATAAAAATAAAGAAAACTCTTTGAATGAGAAGGTGTGTCCAAACTTTTGGTCTGTACTGTAGCAGTGTGCCTTCTTCCATGTTACATCTCCAACATTGGTCTGAGACCATGGGAAACCACTTATGGAGAACTGATGGCACCCTATACCATTGGGAGACAATCTTATAGCAAGTTTCTTGAGATTTGGTGGAGATCAAGGCATTGTCAGATAGGAGAAAACACTTGTTCCATAGAGAGGGGGTAAGGCTGAAACCTAGGTCACGCTCCCAGGCCTGACAAAAGAGAGGGGTATATGAGGAGTATTAATGCAAGAGCAATTTGATTATGGATGATATGTTTCGAAACACCACCAATGTTAGAAAGCCGGCAGGGTTCGAGACAGGGAATGAGTCAAGCGCAGAAGAATAAAAATGCTGGAGCTGCAGGTATACAAAGGAGTGTCATGCTGGTGGGTTGAGAACCCCTTTTCTGCTCTGAGTGACAGCTGCAGTGGTCTCCTGGTTGGATGCTACAGCTCTCACTCAGAGCAGAAAGAAGCTGTGAAGCAGCTCAGTGCAGAAAGTACTTAAAGGGGTTATCCAAACCTGTAATCCCAACTCCACCCCCCTCCACAATGACCAGGCCCCTCATACAGAAAATTTTTACCTGGTCCCCTTTGCCTGTGTCCTTCCAGATCCCTCCATAGCCCTTGCTGCATTGGATGCAGCCAATAGCAGGCCGCTGACCCGCTGCCCTTGCGTCACAGTCATGGCCTGCTATTGACTGCACCCCCGTCACCAGGTGTTGAGATCTGCACGATGGGGAGATGCCACGATGGCCATAGGGGGATCCAGAATGACACAGGTGTCAGGGACCAGGTAGGTATACATTTTCAATCATCATTGGGAATGCAGAATTATTCCCACAGCGTAAAAATAGGAAGATCCCCTTCCTCACTGCTTGATGCCAGAGCCGCAGCAAATAAATGCTACATTTCACAATCAACCAAGACAGCGTTCATATCTGTCACTACTTCAGAGAGGGCAGCATAAAGGCAATGACACATTCCCTTTAAATGGGGGGTGCTGATAATGACCTTCATATACTGGTGAGAGCGGCTACTGCATGTTTTTCTCAGATCCTGAAATTACAGAGACAGCCCACTGGGCATGGTAGGGGAACTGAATATCGTCTGCTGGATTCTCCCAGCGGAACACAGCTGATCACTGTGTGCGCCAGCAGCAGGACAATGTATTGTGATCAGTTTATTTTTAGTTGACTTCCCCTTTAACTTAATTTAGTGCAGTACCTTTGGCTATGTACACTTTGGAGGCAATTTTTTTTATTAGTGCATTGTACTCATTATGAGCTAAAAATATTTTTTTCAATTGGTCTTTATTAAAAATATGGAGTATTTTTCTCTGTACAGGACTGAGATGCTCTACTATAGGAATCTGACTGCTCCTTATCTCTGCTCTCAGACCTTATAAACACTCAAAGCTCAATCCTTATCTTACTGATAAGAATGTGGATTAAATAAGTGTTTACGACCTCATAGAGATAAGGGTTATTAGATGACCGGGCACAAAGTGAAAAGTAGGCTGCACACAGCTAGAAAACTGTTAACCCTTTGTGACAGAACAGCTCAATATTTTCTATAAAGACCAACGGAAAAAATTATTTTTAGCCAAAAATGAGTAAAATGCAATAAAAAAAATAATTCCCCCCAAAGTGTACCTAGCCTTTAATAGAAAGTAGACTCATGTAGTGAGTCATGCCCACAAGGCTCTGATGGACCTGAGTATCATGTTCAGTGCCATCACCTCTATCCAGGGCAGCACAGGCTTTCATTCCTGCATCTGCCTGTAAAGAATGTAACCTCCTCTTCATCTCTCATTAGAAGTGCCTTTCTCTCCACAACTCTGGAGGATTGGAGCTTACGTTCCCTCACTCCAAAGAACACTTACCACTGTGCATTTTTATGCCTCAAAAATGACCTTCAGATACTAACACAAGCTTTCTGCTTTGCCAGATCCACAAACTACATTTCGTATTATGGAACTGCTGATCTCAAGGTTTTCTACAAGGTGCTATCAGTGCACTCACCCATTGCTATTAACCCCTTCAATTTTTTTCACTCTTACCTTCCAAAACCCATCCCTTTTTTTATTTTTCCATCAATATAGCCTTATGCGAGACAAGATGTATTTTTTTCAAACATGCAGTACAAATAATTTATTTAAAAATGTTTATTAATTTTTTGGGAGGTTGCTAATGGCGATCCCCAGCAAAATGCATACAATGGAAGATGCCTGCAGCGGACCACACGTACCACAATGGAAATCCTACACAGGATAGCAAATGTGTGGATGTGATAAACAGTATATATAATATAACAAAGACAGGTGCACTCTGCGGTCTTACTGAGCCCGAGCTACTTGGCGCGGTGCTCGGGCTCAGACATGTCCTCATGTAGGACATGTTGGCTAATCTCTCAATTTAAACACCAGTTTGAGGTCTTAGTAAGACCGCAGAGTGCACCTGTCTTTGTTTTTGTTATATTATATATGCTTTTTTACACAACAGACATCCGGTGGCATTGTCTGTCAATGCCGATTGCAGGCAGTTAACCCCTCAGATGATGTAGTCAGTTGTGACTAGGGTTGTCACGATAACAAAATTTTGATTCAATTTCGATACAAAAAAAAAAAAGTATTGAGATACTCAATACCATTCGATACCACGCGAAAGTAAAACAAAATACCCAAAAAGCCGTGTGCATTCCGCTTTTTATGGAACGTCAGGCCTATAATAGAACAGTCCTATCCTATTATTTGGGGGACAAGGTGACTAATAAATGGCGATTTGCGCGTTTTCTTTTTTTTTTTCTGTTATGGCGTTCACCGCATGAGATATTTTTAAATATTTTATTGGTTTGGACATGGCAATGCCTAATGTGTTTCTTTTTTTATTGTTTATATATCTGTAAAATTGGGAAAGGGGATGATTTAAACTTTTAACCCTTTCATGACCCTGCCATATTTCACCTTAAGGACCAGGCTGTTTTTTTTAAATTTGACATGTGTTACTTTATGTGGTAATAACTTTGGAACGCTTTTACTTATCCAAGCCATTCTGAGATTGTTTTCTCATGACACATTGTACTTCATGATAGTGGTAAATTTCAGTCAATATTTTTCATTTTATTTTATTTTTTTAAATCCCAAATTTACCCAAAAATTGGAAAAATTTGCAACTTTCCAAATTTCTATTTTTCTGATTTTAAAACAGATAGTGATACCTCATATAATAGTTATTAATTTACATTTCCCATATGTATACTTTCTGTTTGAATCATTTCGTGAATGTCATTTTATTTTTTGGGGACATTAGAAGGCTAAGGCTACTTTCACACTGCCGTTTCTGGGTCCGCCTGTGAGATCCGTTTCAAGGCTCTCACAAGCAGCCCCAAACGGATCAGTTTAGCCCCAATGCATTCTGAATGGATGCGGATCCGCTCAGAATGCATCAGTTTGGCTCCGTTCAGTCTCCATTCCGCTCTGGAGGCGGACACCAAAACACTGCGGCGGTGCGGAGCCAAACGGAAACGTCCTGACTTAAAATGTAAGTCAATGGGGACGGATCAGTTTACATTGACACAATATTGGTGCAAATGTAAACGGATCCGTCCCCCATTGACTTTCAACGTAAAGTCAGGAGTCCCTATTAATATACCATCGAATCAGAGTTTTCTCCAATCCGATGGTATATTTTAACTTGAAGCGTCCCCATCACCATGGGAACGCCTCTATGTTAGAATATACCATCGGATTTGAGTTAGATCGTGAAAACAGATCCGACAATATATACTAACACAGAGGCGTTCCCAAAGTGATATACTAATATACTAAGAACTGTGTACATAACTGCCCCCTGCTGCCTGGCAGCACCCGATCTCTTACAGGGGGCTGTGATCCGCACAATTAACCCCTCAGGTGCCGCAGAGATCAGGTGCTGCCAGGCAGCAGGGGGCCAGACCCCCCTCCCTCCTCAGTATTAAAATCATTAGTGGCCAGTGCGGCCCCCCCCCCTATTAAAATCATTGGTGGCTAGTGATTTTAATAGGGGGGGGGGCAGCAATAACCACAAATGATTTTAATAGGGGGGATGCACTGGCCACCAATGATTTTAATACTGGGGAGGGAGGGGGGTCTGGCCCCTGCTGCCTGGCAGCACCCGATCTCTTACAGGGGGCTGAGATCCGCACAATTAACCCCTCAGGTGTGGCAGTTATGTCCACAGTTCTAAGTATATTCTAACTTGAAGCGTCCCCATCACCATGGGAACGCCTCTGTGTTAGAATATACTGTCGGATCTGAGTTTTCACGATCGTGAAAACTCAGATCTGAAAAAGCTATTTTCCGTTATAACCATGTTATAACAGAAAATAATAAAGCGAAGTTCGGGTCCCCATTGACTTGGACTTTTTTTTACTAAAGTTATGCAGACGGATCCGTAGCAAACGATACCATCGTTTGCATTTATAGGTGCGGATCCGTCTGTGCAGATACCAGACGGATCCGCACCTAGCGCAGGTGTGAAAGTAGCCTTAGATGCAAATCTTGAGTCTATCATACATATGCCTTAAACTTATTTCCTGTTTACATTCCTTCTTTCTAAAAGACCAATCATGTGAGCCCACTCCTCCCACTAATATGGAGGGTATATAATGTGAAGCTCCCACCTAATAAATTAGAGTTATGCTTTGACCTCATATAGAGTGTCAGTGTTATTTCTCTTGTCGTGCATGCACGTATCTATCTATCTAATTTGGAGCAGTGTATCAACCTACCTGACCATTGATCAGAACCAGAACAAACCCACTTTTAAGGACCAATTCAGTTATGAAGTCACTTTGTGAGGCTTAAATAATAGAAGACACCCATAAATGACCCCATTTTAGAAACTACACCTCAAGGTATTCAAAACTGATTTTACCAACTTTGTTAACCCTTTACGTATTCCACAAGAATTAAAGGAAAATGTAGATAGAATTTCACTTTTTTGGCAGATTTTCCATTTTAATAAATTTATTTTCCGGTAACAAAGCAAGGGTTAACAGCCAAACAAAACTCAATATTTATTACCCTGATTCTGTAGTTTACAGAAACACCCCATATGTGGTCGTAAACTGCTGTACGGGCACACGGCAGGGCGCAGAAGGCTAGAAGCACTATAAGGTTTTTGAAGGGCAGATTTCAGTGGGATAATTTTAAGTTGCTATGTCACATTTGAAGACCCCCTGATGCACCCCTGGAGTACAAACTCCAAAAAAGTGACCCCATTTTGGAAACTACGGGATAAGGTTGCAGTTTTGTTGGTACTATTTTAGGGTACATATTATTTTTTGTTGCTCTATATTACACTTTTTGCGAGGTAAGGTAACCAAAAAAATTTTTTTTAGTGAGTCCATTTCCTGAAAGCCATAGTTTTAAATTTTTTGGGCGACTGTCTTCTGTAGGGGATCATTTTATGCCGGGATTAGATGACTGTTTGATTGGTACTATTTTAGGGTGCATATGACTTTTCGATCGCTAGATATTACACTTTTTGTGATGTAACGCTACTCTCACACTAGCGGCAGCTAGATCATGTGGATAAAATATGGATAGGAGATAACTATTAGATCTGTGGGGGTAGGGGTGGGCGATATGGCCTAAAATCTATATTGCGATATAATTTTAAGCATGTGCGATATGCGAAATATATTGCAATATATTCTATATTTTGGGGGGGTTAAATTTATTTTTTATTTAATAACTATTAGCCTCCTTAGGGGCTAGAATCCTTGTCCTATTCAACCTAATAGAGCTCTATTAGGGGGACTAGGACTTCACACTCTCCCTGCTGCCCTGTGCATAGTACACACAGCAGCAGGGAGCTGACCATGGCAGCCAGGGCTTGAGTAGCGTCCTGGCCGCCATGGTAACCGATCGGAGCCCCTGCCACCAATGATTTAATCGTGTGGAGAGGGGGGGGGGGCCGCCATTAATATAATACTTAGAAGAGGGGGAGTAGAAGGGAGGGGCTGTGGCCACTTCGCCACCAATGAATATAGTTAATATGCCTGAATACAAACGTAGCCTGCATGTGCCGGCCATATCCCATACCTGGCCTCTATTACTGCGCGCCGTGATCCGCTGCAATTAACCCCTCAGGACCTGGACTCCCTCCTTCTACTCTCTGCCGGCTCAGGAGAACATGGTGCGTGCCGAGAGCGGCGCAAGCCATGTTCTACCGCGATATGGCGATATAAACAAAATCTCTATCGTTGGCCAAATTTATATTGTTTATATTGCATATCGTCTATATCGCCCACCCCTATGTGGGGGTACTACAGCTGTTACCCCATGAAAATGGACGAAAAAGCTGGTTGAAAATGCGCGCTGCCACTCCATTAATTTCAAAGGGAGTGACAAAGATAGCCGAGCGCTGTACTGGGCTTTCTCCGCCGCTCCTATAGAAATGAAAAGTGCTGCTCCATCCATTTCAGAGGAGGTTCAACAGGGTACGGGCCACCATTCTTATGATCAGTGGTAGGACCCCCACCCATCTAATAGTTATCTTCTATGCTGTGAATAGGGGATTCTGTCACTGGAACACCCTTTTAACGCTGCCCTTATAGCAGCAGAAAATTGATGACAGGTTCTCTTTAGATCAGCAGCAAGTCCATTTTTGCTGCGATTTTTTTTTTCTCACATCAGGAGTGAAATTTCTGAAAATCTCATCCACTCGGCGCTGTTGTCCTAGATAATTAAAATTTGTAATAATCCTGTTTATTAGCAGTAGGAATGAGTGAACTTCTATTTTCAAGTTCGGCCTACAAGGTTGGGGTTATCTATGAATCCCGTTATGGATTCCGCTAACACGGACCGTAACTTATGGTTCATTGTAGCGGAATCCATAACGGAATTCTTACATAACCCCAACCTTGTAGGCCGAATTGAAAACACAAGTTCGCTCATCCCTATTTAGCAGCAGTGGTCGGTTACGACCAGAGATCAGCCCATGATGAGAGGGACTAGAAGGGGATCTGGGAAGGGTCCGAACAGGAGCGGTGAGGGTAATAAGTGACTATTACTAATTCTGAGCCTTTTATTCAAAAAATATTTACTGGTCCGACAACCCCGGCCAGTATAGCTGAGCACGCTGAGCCGAATGAAATGGACAAAAATAGGATGCGGGGCCGCGGAACAGATATACGGATGCGGCAGAACACAGTGTTTATCGTAACGAATGGACCCGATCTCATACACAAAGGATGCGGACCGAAACTACGGTAGTGTGCATAGGGCCTTACCGATATATAGTTGACCACCATGAAATCAGAAATCACTGTGGTCCAATGGATGATGTGCACAGAGCAGGGGAAAAGCCCTCCTCGGCTGCACGGACAATAGGCTTAGGCGACATGCACACCAACTTGGTTTGTTTCCGTGTCCGCTTTTTTTGCGGATAGGAAGTGGACCCATTCATTTTAATTGGTCCGCAAAAAATGCGGACAGCACACCATGTGCTGTCCGCATCAGTAGGTCCATTCTGTAGCCCCGCAAAAAAAAAAAAATAGAACATTTTCTATTCTTGTCAGTTTAAGGCTCCATTCACACGTCCGAAAATGGGTCCGCATTCGTTCCGCAATTTTGCGGAACGGGTGCGGACCCATTCATTTTCTATAGGGACGGAATGGATGCGGACAGCACATACTGTGAACATAGTGCACATAGTGCAGCTTGCGGACAATAGGCATTTCTATAGGGGTGCCGGGCGGGTGTGTTGCGGGTCCGCAACACACCATGGACGTGTGAAAGGAGCCTTAGGCATTTTTACAATGGATCCGCAAAAAAAACACGGATGGCATACGGATGTCATCTGTTTTCTTTTGCGGACCGCAAAACACATACGGTCGTGTACACTGCAGGACTATTCATTAGTCTCTGGAGTGAAACACAGGCACCTGTCCCGCCCAATACAGACTTTATTGCTCCCCAGCCCTACCTCACGAAGCTGGAGCAGTTCCTGTCATGAGTTTCAATGAGACAGTGAACAGCCCACTTCCTATTCACCAGGACAGTGCCAACTACAAGCCGCACGCACTACCGCAAACGTCCAGTCCTATGTCACGTGAACAGACAGCACCACCCCAGACCTGTAAATGGGTCGTGCCACAGCCGCCAGTAGCAGCCAATCATAACGCTTCTCTCAGGAACGACAGAAGTGACAACAGAGGAAGCGCGCTGTGATTGGTTGTTTCAAAACAGTATATTTGATTGGCTGCTGATGTGGAGAAGCGTATGGTTACCAAGGAGCTGAGTTCTTCCGGTTTCCAGTGCTTTTCAGTTATACGCTTATTTGATAGAGCAGACTGCTGACACGGACTGTAAGTGCGAGGTATGTTCACAAGTCATATATATGCGCCTATAGATGTGTACAGAGGTACCTGTATATGTTCACAAGTCAGATGTGTCCTATAGACGTGTACAGAGGTACCTGTATATGTTCACAAATCAGATGTGTCCTATAGACGTGTACAGAGATGTATATTCACAAATCAGACGTGTCCTATAGACGTGTACAGAGATGTATATTCACAAGTCAGACGTGTCCTATAGACGTGTACAGAGGTGTATGTTCACAAGTCAGACGTGTCCTATAGACGTGTACAGAGGTGTATGTTCACAAGTCAGACGTGTCCTATAGACGTGTACAGAGAGGTATATTCACAAGTCAGATGTACCCTATAGACGTGTACAGAGGTGTGTGTTCACAAGTCAGATGTGTCCTATAGACGTGTACAGAGAGGTATATTCACAAGTCAGATGTACCCTATAGACGTGTACAGAGGTGTGTGTTCACAAGTCAGACGTGTCCTATAGACGTGTACAGAGGTGTATGTTCACAAGTCAGACGTGTCCTATAGACGTGTACAGAGGTGTGTTCACAAGTCAGATGTATCCTATAGACGTGTACAGAGATGTATGTTCACAAGTCAGACGTGTCCTATAGACGTGTACAGAGAGGTATGTTCACAAGTCAGATGTGTCCTATAGACGTGTACAGAGAGGTATATTCACAAGTCAGATGTGTCCTATAGACGTGTACAGAGGTGTGTTCACAAGTCAGATGTGTCCTATAGACGTGTACAGAGGTGTGTTCACAAGTCAGACGTGTCCTATAGACGTGTATAGAGGTGTATATTCACAAGTCAGACGTGTCCTATAGACGTGTACAGAGATGTATGTTCACAAGTCAGACGTGTCCTATAGACGTGTACAGAGGTGTGTGTTATAGACGTGTACAGAGGTGTGTGTGTGTGTTCACAAGTCAGATGTACCCTATAGACGTGTACAGAGGTGTGTGTTCACAAGTCAGACGTGTCCTATAGACGTGTACAGAGGTGTGTGTTCACAAGTCAGACGTGTCCTATAGACGTGTATAGAGGTGTATATTCACAAGTCAGACGTGTCCTATAGACGTGTACAGAGATGTATGTTCACAAGTCAGACGTGTCCTATAGACGTGTACAGAGGTGTGTGTTATAGACGTGTACAGAGGTGTGTGTGTGTGTTCACAAGTCAGATGTACCCTATAGACGTGTACAGAGGTGTGTGTTCACAAGTCAGACGTGTCCTATAGACGTGTACAGAGGTGTGTGTTCACAAGTCAGACGTGTCCTATAGACGTGTACAGAGGTGTGTGTTCAGAAGTCAGACGTGTCCTATAGACGTGTACAGAGGTGTGTGTTCACAAGTCAGACGTGTCCTATAGACGTGTACAGAGGTGTGTGTTCACAAGTCAGACGTGTCCTATAGACGTGTACAGAGGTGTGTGTTCAGAAGTCAGACGTGTCCTATAGACGTGTACAGAGGTGTGTGTTCACAAGTCAGACGTGTCCTATAGACGTGTACAGAGGTGTGTGTTCACAAGTCAGATGTGTCCTATAGACATGTACAGAGGTGTATGCTCACAAGTCAGACGTGTCCTATAGATGTGTACAGAGGTGTGTGTGTTCACAAGTCAGACGTGTCCTATAGACGTGTACAGAGAGGTATGTTCACAAGTCAGATGTGTCCTATAGACGTGTACAGAGGTGTGTGTTCACAAGTCAGACGTGTCCTATAGATGTTGTGGGGACTCGCTCCAGCAGACAAGATTAGCGGAAGCAGTAAAGAGGCAACAAGTTCTTTGGATCAAACAGTTCAGTGTTTTATTCACACTTTAGGCAAGTGACAAAACAAGCAGTCATATTCAAACAAAAAGTCACCTTGCGGTGTTGGTGGTAATTCATATCATGCGCCAATTCTGCCTCAAAGAGTCCTTGCTGATAGCAGCACCAACCTGTTTTCACACCAAACAGGTAGCAAGCCTCCATCCAGACACAACACAGAGACATGGCTTCTGAGCCCAGCTGCCTAGTTAAGGACAGCCAGGTGCTGCCAAAACCCGGACCGGCATTTAAAATCCGAAGGGAGTCTACTACAGCCTGCACTTTGGGTAGATCACTTTCCCAGTTGGTACTGTGGATGACAATATCGTCCAGGTAAGCCGAAGAGTACCGACGATGTGGACGAAGCAAAATGTCCATTAGTCGCTAAAAAGTGGCAGGGGCGCCATGCAGACAAAAGGGTAAGACCTTATATTGATACAGCCCCTCAGGCGTGATGAAGGCAGTTTTCTCTTTGGCAGCCTCCGCTAAGGGCACCTGCCAGTACCCTTTTGTGAGGTCCAAAACAGAAAAATACCGGGCTTGTCCTAACCTCTCGATGAGCTCATCCACCCGGGGCATGGGATGGATACGCATTGAATTTGGAAACCTTGTTAAGTTTTCGAAAGTCGTTGCAAAATCGCAACGTCCTGTCCGGCTTGGGTATCAATACTATAGGACTGACCCACTCACTTTTTGACGTCTAGCTGCAACATTAGCTGTACTTCCTCCAATATGGCTTGTCGCCGAGCCTCGGGCACCCGGTATGGTTTTAAAGGGTATCTGTCACCTGGAAAATGGGTACTAAGCTGGCTGACAGTAGTGATGTGCTAATGTCAGCTGAACAGAACTATATTAGTGCCATCTCACTGCCTGTCGCCGTTATTGAGAAAAACTAACTTTTATAATAGGAGAGGGGGGTGGGCGTTGCACCTGCTCCTAGAGGCTCCGTTTGCCCACCTCTTTTCACGCCCTTCTTCTCCTGATTTGACAGGGCCAAGGCAGCGCTGCTGTTCTCCCGCCGGCCGTGTCTACTAAGAAAATCTCATGCCTGCGCCGTCCCGTTCAATATTCAGTGCAGGCGCAGTGAGGGAAGGACGCTCGACGGCTGCTGTATTCCTCACTGCGCCTGCGCTGAATACGTCACAGTGAGGAAGCCGGCTGTCTGAGAACGTCCTTCCCTGCTTGTGCCGAATACTGAACGGGGGGCGGCGCAGGCATGAGATTTTCGCAGTAGACATGGCTGGCGGGAGGACAGCAGTGCTGCCCTGGCCCTGTCATTCAAGAGAAGAAGGGCGTGAAAAGAGGTGGGCAAACGGAGCCTATAGGAGCAGGTGCAATGCCCCTCCTGCTCCTTGAGGCTAATTAGCATATTATAAAAGTTCATTTTTCTCAATAACGGCGACAGGCAGTGAGATGGCACTAATATAGTTATGTTCAGCTGACATTAGCACATCACTACTGTCAGCCAGCTTAATACCCATTTTTCAGGTGACTGAAACCCTTTAATCGGACTTTTGCCTGAGGCTTAATGACAATGTCATGCTGGATTATGGAAGTGCCTCCTGGGAGGTCCGAGAACACATCCGTGTTCCGACTAACGAACTCCCTGGCCTCCTGAGTCTGTTTAGAGGAGAGGCTGTCAGCAATTTTTACTGTGGCAGCTTCCTGTCTTGCATCAGACAGAGGGGCCGGTACCTCTTCTCCTAGAAGACCCGGCCGCGGGATGTCTTCTGTACAGGTTTCTCTATCTTTCCACGGTTTGATTAAATTCACATGGTAAACCAGCTCTGGCTTTCGCCTCCCTGGCTGGTGTACATCTCCAATTTTCTCGAGTACCTCGTAGGGCCCCTGCTACCTAGCCAGGAACTTACTGTCCACGGTCGGCACCAGAACCAAAACCCGATCACCCGGGTAAAAGATCCGGACCCTAGCCTGCCGATTATAGACCCGACTCTGGGCCCGCCGAGCTGCCTCCATATGCTCCCTGACAAGAGGCAACACTGTCTCTATCCGATCTTGCATCTGGCTAACGTACTCAATGACACTTTTATGTGGAGTGGGTTGTTGTTCCTACGCCTCTTTGGCCACGTCCAAGAGACTGCGAGGGTGTCTGCCATATAGTAGTTCGAAGGGCAAGAACCCAGTAGAGGCCTTGGGTACCTCTCGCACTGCGAACATGAGATAGAGCAGAAGGCGGTCCCAGTACTTCCCATCTTTAGACCCCACCTTTTTCAACATATTTCTTAATGTTTGGTTAAACCGTTCTTCCAGATCGTCTATTTGCGGATAGTAAACAGATGTCCGTAGTTGTTTTATGTGCAGCAACTTACAGAATTCCCTCATCGCCTTGGAAATAAAAGGGGTCCCTTGGTCGGTCAGAACCTCTTTAGGTATTCCTACTCGGGAAAACATCTCCATTAACTCCTTAGCTATGAGTTTGGCCGAGGTATGTCATAGTGGCACCGCCTCCGGGTACCGAGTGGCGTAGTCTAGAATGACTAAGATGTGTTGATGCCCTATGGCGGACTTCGGTACTTGGCCTATGAGGTCCATAGCTATTCGGTCAAACGGTACTTAGATAATCGGGAGAGGTACTAGGGGACTACGGAAATGTGGCTGGGGGCTAGTTATCTGGCAGGTCGGGCAAAACTTACAAAACTCTTCCACTTCTTTGAATATGCTGGGCCAGTAAAACCGCTGTAGAATACGATCCTGAGTTTTCTGCAGCCCCAGGTGACCCCCGAGAACGTGTTGGTGGGCTAGATCTAACACAAGCTTGATAAGCCTTGGGGACCACCAACTGTTCAATAGGCTCACTCTCTAGTTGGTTTACCCGATACAACATATCCTGATGAACCACAAAACGGGGAAACACGGACTCTGCCCAAGGTTGTTGTGGTTCACCATCTACTATTAACACATTTTCCCAGGCGGTATAGGGTTGGGTCCCGACGTTGGGTGGTACCAAAATGATTCCCGGAGACATTGAGGTTTGCCAATTCAGGACCCAGCGGCAAATACTCCACGTCTTCCACCATCACACTTAGCGGGGTTGTCTCCCCCTCTTCCACCAAAGTGGCGGTCACCCCTTCGGTCTCAGGTTCCCAGGGCTCTGGTCTCCCCCCTAAGCCGGGCCACTCTGCTAGGGCAGGGCTCGACAAATCCCAGGTCGCCATGGCGATCAGGAATTTGGTCCTGGCGCTTGGGTATTTGTCAGCCCGTTTTCAAAGGTGCCCGGGCGACGGGTGCGGAGCGCCGGAGGGGGGCCCATTCTGTCCGGAGGCAGCAGGAGTGGAGATAAGCGCCTCCATTGTGGAAGCGCTCATCTCCATATTCATCTGTATCGCCGTCCTCAGGACAGCGAATGGTTTCCCTTGCCCATTCCTCTGATAGGCTACAGGCCTAGTGTCTGTAGCAAATCAGAGGCCGGTGCAGGCGGCGCAATGACTTCATCGCGCCGCCTGAGCCGTATAGTGCGGGACACAGGCCAGAAGAGGCCTGCATCGCATCACTGACAGCAGCATAAGGTAAGTATATGAGTTTATTGTTTTTATTATTTATAGTATACTGTGGCAAGAAGGGGGGTGGGGGCCCTATATACTGGCACAATATGGGGGGGCACTATGGAGAAGAGGGGAAGCACTATGGGGGCCCTATATACTGGCACAATATGGGGGGCACTATTGAGAAGAGGGGAAGCACTATGGGGGCCCTATGGAGAAGAGAGGAAGCACTATGGGGGCCCTATATACTGGCACAATATGGGGGGCACTATGGAGAAGAGGGGAAGCAATATGGGGGCCCTATATACTGGCACATTATGGGGGGCACTATGGAGAAGAAGGGAAGCACTATGGGGGCCCTATATACTGGCACAATAGGGGGGCACTATGGAGAAGAGGGGAAGCACTATGGGGGCCCTATATACTGACACAATATGGGGGGCACTATGGAGAAGAGGGGAAGCAATATGGGGGCCCTATATACTGGCACATTATGGGGGGCACTATGGAGAAGAGGGGAAGGAGCACTATGGGGGCATCTACTGGGGGCCCAATGTACTGGCATGCATTATTGGGGGGCACTATGGAGAAGAGTGGAAGGAGCACTATGGAGGCATCTACTGGGGGCCCAATGTACTGGCATGCATTATTGGGGGCACTATGGAGAAGAGGGGAAGGAGCACTATGGGGGCATCTACTGGGGGCCCAATGTACTGGCATGCATTATTGGGGGGCACTATGGAGAAGAGTGGAAGGAGCACTATGGAGGCATCTACTGGGGGCCCAATGTACTGGCATGCATTATTGGGGGGCACTATGGAGAAGAGGGGAAGGAGCACTATGGGGGCATCTACTGGGGGCCCAATGTACTGGCATGCTTTATTGGGGGGCTCTATGGAGAAGTGTGGGGGGGAGCACTATGGGGGCATCTACTGGGGACTTTATGACGTGGCTCCGCCTGGCTCCTAACTTTTTTTAGCTGGCTCCTAGATTCCAAGGAAAATTTGCCAAGCCCCGTGCTAGGGTTACCCCTGTCTCATGGGTATCGGTCACTCTCATAGCAGGCCACAGTGCCGGGAAGCCCTATTATAAGTTCATAATGTAGATTTGTGGCGACAGCCACCACGTGGGTCCATCTACCGGCCACAGTGGTTAGAGACACCAGCTTGGTGGGGTAGTCTTTTAAGTCTCCGTGAATGCACATCACCCTGACTTTCCGGCCAGTATACTCAGTGGACCGCACCAGGGTAGCCCTTACTAGGGTCACCAGACTCCCTGCCGGAGCAGAGCCTCATCCGGAGTGTCTCCCACTTCCACCTGGCACAAGTGATCTAGAGACTCTGGGGTACCTGTTGCACACAGCCTCCTGGCATATAGCGACTGACGGTAGCCATAGTTAGTGTCCATGGGCTCAACCCGATGGGGACAGTCAGCCCTTACATGGCCAGGCTCCTGACACCGCCAGCAGACTATCAGACCCAGGTCTGCCGCGGGTACATCCCGGGTGGGTTTTATCGGCTCAAATCTCCGGCACTGGGGTGGAAATTTCCGGGGTTTGCGGACTCCCCTCCCAACAGAACCCTCCTTTAGATTCCTGGTAGCTTAATAGCGTTCCACCAAGTCCACCATCTCAAGGGCATTGCCAGAAGACACATATCGGATAATAGTCTATCCAGCATAGCCGGGGGGACACTGGTCACGGGGTCGCTTTTCCCTGATCGCCACTTTCTCGTACATCGACAGGTAGGTTTCGATGTCGTCTGCGGGTGTCATCTTAGGAATCGTGGCACGGACTGCTTTTCGGGCGTCATGGACGCTAGGGGTTGCTTCTGCTGTCTGCAAAGCTATCACATGTTGTAGCAGCAACTGGTTAGTCTCCTGCTGCTGCTTATAAGCCTTGCGTTGCTGCAGGTTTGTCTCTCGCTGCTGCAGATTAGCCTCCATGAGGGCCTTCACAACAGCCTCCATTTTGTCATGGGGCAAGGGTTGTAATACAGCTAGTTTAATGTACGGCATACAACCGTGCCTGAAAAATGCAGAAACCAAAAAATATTGGCGTTCACGCCAGCCTCACTGCTTATGCACGCATCCTCCACCAATTGTGGGGATTTGCTTTGGTAGACAGGATTAGCGGACGCAGTATAGAGGCAACAACAAGTTCTTTGGATCAAACAGTTCAGTGTTTTATTCACACTCTAGGCAAAAGTCACCTTGCGATGTTGGTGGTAATTCACACCATGCAGCAATTCTGCCTCAAATAGTCCTTGCTCATAGCAGCACCAACCTGTTTTTACAGGTAGCAAGCCTTTATCCAGACACAAGGCTCCCAGATCCCAACACAGAGACATGGTTTCTGAGCCCAGCTGCATATTTAGGGACAGCCAGGTGCTGCCAAATCCCGGACCGGTATTTAAAATCCGGTCCGGTATTTGACTTCACCTGGCTGTAAATCAGCCCAGCAGCACCTGTTTTCCCAGACCAAAGGTGTATGTTCACAAGTTAGATGTATCCCATAGATGAGTACAGAGATGTATGTTCACAAGTCAGATGTGTACAGAGGTGTGTGTTCAAGAGTCAGACGTGTCCTATAGACGTGTACAGAGGTGTGTGTGATCTCTTTATGGTATGTGCAATTGTTGTATTCTTGAGCCACCGCAGTCGCCTTTTTACTTGCTCTATTCTAGTTACTATATCAGCCCTACATTATATGATCCTCTATTGCTGGACACTGGGTAAGGAAAGGGCATCGGCCTTATGTATAGCCCCTTGTAATACTACAGGGCTCTAGAGCACCTGGACAATATATAGTGCTATATTTTCACAAGATTTGGGACGCTGTGTAAAATGTGAATAGATGTAAATAAAACCAGAATGCAATGATCTGTAAATCTCGTAGACCCATATTTTATTAACAGTAGATCATAGAGCACATATCAGATGTTGAAAGTGAGACAGTTTACCATTTTATGAAAAAAAAAGTAACTGTTTTAGAACTTGAAGGCAGCAACGCATCTCCAAAAAGTTGGGACAGAGCAACAAAAGGCTGGAAAACTAAGTGTTGGGGCTCATGTACACAGCCGTAGCCGTTTTTGCAGTCCACAAATTGGATACCGGCCGTGTGGGTTCTCTATTTTGCAGAACAGAATGTCCTGCCCTCTATAGAACTGTGCTATCCTTATCCGTAAAACTGACAAGAATAGGACATGTTCTATTTTTTTGCAGAGCTGCGGAACGGATATACTGATGCGCACAGCACACGGGTTTGCTGTTCACATCTTTTGTGGCCCCATTGAAGTGAATGGGCCCACATCCAACCTGCAAAAAAATGCAGATCTGATGCGGACGAAAAAATACGTTCATGTGCATGATTCCTTACTAATAAAAAACGACTGGAGGAGCAATTTGTAACAAAGCCTCCTGACTGGGCATGAAATATAAAAAGAGCAGGTTAGAGAGGTAGAGGGCAAAGATTCACCAATCTGCGGAAAACCAGGTCTAAAAATTGTGTAACAATTCCAGAAAAAGGTTCCTCAACATAAAATTGTGAAGACTTTAAATAATTGACCATCTACAGTGCAAAATATCATCAAAAGACTTGAAGACCCTGGAGAAGTCCATGTGGCCGATGGTCAGTATTGGATGCGTGTGATCTATGGCACTACATTAAAAACCGGAATGAATCTGTAGTGGAAATCGCTGCACAGGCTCAGGAACTATTCCAGAAATCCGTGTCTGAGCGTCGAACTGTGTTCACAATCTACAAACGCAAGGTAAAGGTAAAGCTGTATAATGCAAAGAAGAAGCCATATGTCAGCATGACCCACAAACACTGCCGTCTTCTCATTTTAAAATGGATTGAGGCAAAATGGAAAACTGTTCTGTGGTCAGATGAATCAAGATTTGAAAATTTGTTTGGAAACCATGGAAGCTGTGTGATGCGGACTCAAGAGGAGAGGGACCATCCAGCTTGTTACCGTGCATGGTTCACTTCAAAGGCCTGCATCTCTGATTTTATTGGGTTGCATTAGTGACCTTGGTGTGGGCAGCTTACACCTCTGGAAAGGCACTATCAATGCTAGACAGTATATAGAGCAGGGATGCTCAACCTGCGGCCCTCCAGCTGTTGTAAAACTACAACTCCCACAATGCCCTGCTGTAGGTTGATAGCTGTAGGCTTTCCGAGAATGCTGGGAGTTGTAGTTTTGCAACAGCTGGAGGGCCGCAGGTTGAGCATGCCTGATATAGAGGATTTAAAACAAAATATGCTCCTGTCACAACAGCATGGCTTCGCAGAAGAAGAGTCTGGGTGCTAAACTGGCCTGCCTGCAATCCAGACTTTTCACCAATAGAAAAAATTTGGAGCATTATGAAATGAAAAATCCAGCAAAGACGACCCAGGACTGTTGAGCAGCTAGCATCCTACATCAGACAAGAATGGGACATTTCTCTCCCCAAATTCCAGCAATTGGTCTTCTCACTTCCCAGACATTTACAAACCGTTATTAAAAGAAGAGGGGATGCTACACCATGGTAGACGTGGCCCTGTTCCAACTTTTTGAGATGCGTTGCTGCCTTCAAGTTCTATATGGGTTACGTTTTTTTTTATGTAATCGTAAAATGTCTCCCTTTCAAAATCTGATATGTGCTCTGATGTATTGTGAATAAAATATGGGTCTACGAGATTTACAGATCATTGCATTCAGCTTTTATTTACAACTATTACCATATACCGTATTTTTCACCCTATAAGACGCACCGGCCCATAAGACGCTCCTAGGTTTTAGAGTAGGACAATAAGAAAAAAATATTTTTCATTACACCTCATGTCAGACCCCCAATGTTAATAAGATCCCAATAAGACCTCATATCATTCTTCCATGCCTCATATCAGCCCCCAGCCATATATGTAAGCAGCCCCCAGCCATTGTTCAGCAGCTCCCAGCCTCAGATCACAAAGTAAATAAACCACTTACCTCTCCTGCTGCTGGACGACGACGCTCCTCTCCTCCAGCGCGATCCTCTTCCTCCTCCGTTGGCTGTGCTGTGAACTTGTGCGCACACAGCGTGAGGTCACAGAGCGCCCTCACGCTGTGCGCAGCCACTGCACAGCCGACAGCTGAGGACCAGGAAGCGATGAGCTTCCTGGTCCTCCGGTACAAATGAAGTGCTTCCATTAATTAACAGAAATAACATGTTTTTCCTAGGAGCCACTTTGGATCAACCAAACTTTTTAAAAAAGTCGGCAAACCTAAACTGAACCGAATCTCGACAGGTTCTCTTATCTCTAAAAAAAATAAAAAAATAAAAATACGGCATTCAGGCAAGTCTAGAGTTTTTTTCGCCGGAGATAAAACCGTAGCATGCTACAGTTTTCTCTTTTGCCTGGTCAGTCAAAAAGACTGCACTGAAGACATCCTGATGCATCCTGAACGGATTACTCTCCATTCAGAATGCATGGGGACATACCTGATCAGTTCTTTTCCGGTATAGAGCCCCTAGGACAGAACTCTATGCCGGAAATGAAAAACGCTAGTGTGAAAGTACCCTTAACCTAACATTTAATTTTTTTTTTATATATATATATATATGTATATATCCTAGATAAAAGTTAATATTAATGGCTTATTGTTAGGATGGGCTCCTGCCACAGCTACCGAGAAAACGCCAATAGTGTTAAGGGCTCATGCACGCGACAGTATTTTGAGTTCAGTATGCGGTACATGTACTGAACCATTCATTTCAATGGTTCAGCAAAAAAAAAACTGAAGTGTCTCCGTGTGCATTCCGTTTCAGTATTTCCGTACCGTGAGAAGATAGAACATGTCCTATTCTTGTCCGCAAATCACGGTGCTTGGCTCCATTCAAGTCAATGGGTCCGCAAAAAAAACTGAACACATATATGGAAATGCTTCCGTATCCGTTCCGTTTTTGCGGAACCATCTATTGAAAATGTTATGCCCAGCCCAATTTTTTTCTATGTAATTACTGTATACTGTATGTGGCATACGGAAAAACGGAAAGGAAACGGAAAAACAAAACGCAGAACAACGGATCCGTAAAAAACGGACCGCAAAACACTGAAAGCCATACTGTCGTGTGCATGAGGCCTAATAGTGACAAGCTCGCTCTCGGCTCATTGGCACCCCACGACACAATAGCCTAGTGCTATAGGGTTATCAAGGCTATACCAGAGCATGGACTAGTAGATCGCGGGTGAGTATTCCAAAGCATTAGGCTAGGTTCACGGTGGGGCTAATGTTTTCTGTTGAAAAGAGAAAATTGGAGGAAAAAAGTGTCCGCTCTTCTCCCCATTGATTTGAGTGGTGTAACATTAGCATCCATTATGCTCTGCCTCCGTTCCGTCATGTGTATGTTCTGTCTGCAGGACGTTCTATTCTGTCCAAGAACAAGGTAAAATGACTGAAAAGAAGGAGCTCTCTGGGTTTTTAACTTTGAAGTCAATGAATGACGGGCAGAAATGGAAGGTGTTTTATTTGTATCCATTGTTTAATCCCCATTAGATCCATTTAATGGATCCTTTTTCTCCCATTCTTCTGATGGAAAAAGCAACACAGATGTGAATTTAGCCTATTTCTTTGCGCTAAATAAAGCTACATTTTATTTATTAGTTTTTTTTTGCTCTATATGAAAACGATATAGTTTGCTTCATAATCGATAGGAAAAATTTCTGCACTTTACAGGATGGGAAGACGTGGTACACTACGATTTCCCATCCTGAAAAAAAAAAAAGGTATACATTAGTATGTGTATATATATATATATATATATATATATATATATATATATATATTTTTTTTACACAATGGAGCTCTATGATGTATGCTGATGGATTCCACAGTATGGCATCTGTCTGAGGTGTCCGTTAACATATTGTTTTTTTGTATACGTTAAACATATGACAAAAATCCAACACTACCATTATTTTCATTGTTCTGCTCCTCTAACGGAGCAGAACAGCAGAAATAAATAGTGGTGGTGTGAACGGGGCCTAAGAGGTGGGTATGCAGGAAACCATTAGGCCTCTTTCACACGGGCGTCATGTTTTTGGCCCGGATAAGATGCGGGTGCGTTGCGGGAAAATGCGCGATTTTTCCGCGCGAGTGCAAAACATTTTAATGAGTTTTGCACTCTCGTGAGAAAAATCGCCATGTTTGGTACCGGGGTTGTGTAGATTGTATTATTTTACCTTATAACATGGTTATAAGGGAAACTAATAGCATTCTGAATACAGAATGCATAGTAAAATAGGGCTGGAGGGGTTAAAAAAATAAATTATTATTTAACTCGCCTTAATTCACTTGTTCGCGCAGCCCGGCTTCTCTTCTGTCTTCTTTCTTCAGGACCTGGGTAAAGGACCTGTGGTGACGTCACTGTGCTCATCACATGGTCCATCACCATGGTGATGGATCATGTGACGGACCATGTGATGAGCGCAGTGACGTCACCACAGGTCCTTTTCCTGTGCACAGCAAAGATGAAGACAGAAGAGAAGCTGGGCTGCGCGAACAAGTGGATTAAGGTGAGTTAAATTATTATTATTTTTTTTAACCCCTCCAGCCCTATTTTACTAAGCATTCTGTATTAAGAATGCTATTATTTTCCCTTATAACCATGTTATAAGAGAATATAATAATGATTGGGTCTCCATCCCGATCGTCTCCTAGCAACAGTGCGTGAAAATCGCACCGCATCCGCACTTGCTTGCGATTTTCACGCAGCCCCATTCACTTCTATGGGGCCTGCGTTGCGTGAAAAACGCACAAAATAGAGCATGCTGCGATTTTCACGCAAAGCACAAGTGATGCGTGAAAATCACCGCTCATGTGCACAGCCCCATAGAAATGAATGGGTCCGGATTCAGTGCGGGTGCAATGCGTTCACGTGTGAAAGGGGCCTTACTGGTCTAAATAACATGAAGCAATTATGCCAAAGTGATAAAGTCCAGTCCAATATGGCGGATCTTCCCTGTACTTTATCACTTGGCTATAATAGCCTGCTGTGCATTTACTACACAGTGCACTACATATATCACACACCCTGCACTACATACATCAGTGTGTGGTGCAGTGTGATGTGTGTGTGTGTGATGTATGTAGTGCAGTGTGTGATCTATGTGGTGCTATGTGTGATGTGTGTGGTGCAGTGTGAGATGTGTGTGAGATGTATGTAGTGCTGTGTGTGATGTATGTAGTGCAGTGTGTGATGTATGTAGTGCAGTGTGTGATGTATGTAGTGCAGTGTGTGATGTATGTAGTGCAGTGTGTGATGTATGTAGTGCAGTGTGTGATGTATGTAGTGCAGTGTGTGATGTATGTAGTGCAGTGTGTGATGTATGTAGTGCAGTGTGTGATGTATGTAGTGCAGTGTGTGGTGCAGTGTGTGATGTATGTGGTGGTGTGTGTGTGTGTGGTGCAGTGTGTGATCAGTGTGATGTATGTGGTGCAGTGTGTAGATCACACACTGCACTACATATATTACACATATGGATTCACCTTGTGGTGCAGGTCAGACTGGGTGTCCGGACTCCCCTGCAGTTGTCCAGCACTCCATTCCTCTTCAGTTCCACGCCATGTTTGCCGGCACAGCGCTGCCCCTGCTCTCCTCATACATCAGGACTCGGGTGCCGGCTCCTCCTCCTTTTAGCTCCTGCCGGCTTCCCCTGCTGCAGGGCGCTGTATAGCTTTGGCGCCCACCCAGACTAAGGGCTCTTTCACACCTGCGTTATTGTCTTCCGGCATAGAGTTCCGTCGTCGGGGCTCTATGCCGGAAGAATCCTGATCAGTTTTATCCCAATGCATTCTGAATGGAGAGAAATCCGTTCAGGATGCATCAGGATGTCTTCAGTTCCGGAACGGAACGTTTTTTGGCCGGAGAAAATACCGCAGCATGCTGCGCTTTTTGCTCCGGCCAAAAATCCTGAAGACTTGCCGCAAGGCCGGATCCGGAATTAATGCCCATTGAAAGGCATTGATCCGGATCCGGCCTTAAGCTAAACGTCGTTTCGGCGCATTGCCGGACCCGACGTTTAGCTTTTTCTGAATGGTTACCATGGCTGCCGGGAAGCTAAAGTCCTGGCAGCCATGGTAAAGTGTAGTGGGGAGCGGGGAGCAGTATACTTACCGTCCGTGCGGCTCCCCGGGCGCTCCAGAGTGACGTCAGGGCGCCCCAAGCGCATGGATCACGTGATCACATGGATCACGTCATCCATGCGCATGGGGCGCTCTGACGTCATTCTGGAGCGCCCCGGGAGCCGCACGGACTGTAAGTATACCGCTCCCCGCTCCTACTATGGCAACCAGTACACTTGCGTTTTTCCAGATCCGGCGTGTAATTCCGGCAAGTGGAGAACACGCCGGATCCGGACAACGCAAGTGTGAAAGAGGCCTTACCAATAGCAAAGCTCCTTACTGTATGGAGCTTTGCTATTGGTTATTTCAGGCACAGGCAGCATCGCTGCGCTGCCTGTGCCGTTCCCTGTGCTGCTGAATGTAGGGGAAAAGTCGAAGGCATATTAGACTTTTTTTAGAGAGTAAAACAGCCTAAACAGGCGTCTGACGCTTGTACAGGTGTTATTGTGACCCTGAGTGTGGGAGAAGATAATAGCACAGGGTTGAAATATGTCTGGGGGAAGCTGAGCTATTAAAAATATAAATTTTGACCCCCTTCATAGGGTTGTCCAAAATGTCGGACAAGCCCTGCAGTAGCCTAAAATAAAAAATCCTCCTTGACTCGCTCCCTTCTCTAGAGCTGTTCTCTGCGGCACTGGTCCTCCTGCCCCTGCCTGCTTACAAACTGCAGTGGGGACATGCCGCTTATACGCCAATCACTGTCTTCACTGATGGCGTGTTAAATTATCTTGGACAACCCTTCAATCTCTGGAATTGGGTACCGTAATTACCGGTATTTTTTTATATTCTTATGGTCACTTACTTCCAGTTAGTAAACGGCAGCCATTTTCTTGTGGACCAGAATGCCTTTAACTCTGGACCAGAGGCATTTATTTGGTCACCGATGGGGCGATCTCCCACCTGGGTCATCTATATAAGCTTTCTTCATACAGATGAGGCAGGCGACCATGACACTAAATGCTGGCGGTGTTGCGTCTGTTGATAACGTATGATATAGAGTAGAGCGGATTGTGTGTCTCCATGCTTGGTTATTTTTTTTCTTAATTGTAGCCCTGTAAAAAAACAAATGTCATGGAAATGCGCAGTAAATATAGGACATTAGTGGATGGGAGCGTTTGGTCTAGGCTATAATTAGAGATTGTTGGAAGCGGTTATTATATCGCCTTGAGCTGCAGCAATTCCTCCAACAAGACGGTAATGCTTTTTATTGTATCGTGTGCTTTCAGTTGGCCTAATATTGGAAATCTGTTTTACTCGTTATGTTCCTAATCGATCCAATTGTTTGGGTCGTCATTTGTGTAATGAACCGTCATTATTCTCAGCCCAGTATTTTATTTTTGCACATGTCATTTCTGAATTATTTAGATGGCAATTATATCGGAACTGCTTTGTGTTTTAGGAGCGGCGAAATGGCAAGTGTAGAAACGGAGTTCCTTCGAGAACAAGGTGAGTAGCTGACTATTAAGATTTTGTAATATTCACTTGGGAGGGGGGGGGGGGGGGGGGGGGGGGGGGGGGGGGGGGGGGGGGGGGGGGGGGGGGGGGGGGGGGGGGGGGGGGGGGGGGGGGGGGGGGGGGGGGGGGGGGGGGGGGGGGGGGGGGGGGGGGGGGGGGGGGGGGGGGGGGGGGGGGGGGGGGGGGGGGGGGGGGGGGGGGGGGGGGGGGGGGGGGGGGGGGGGGGGGGGGGGGGGGGGGGGGGGGGGGGGGGGGGGGGGGGGGGGGGGGGGGGGGGGGGGGGGGGGGGGGGGGGGGGGGGGGGGGGGGGGGGGGGGGGGGGGGGGGGGGGGGGGGGGGGGGGGGGGGGGGGGGGGGGGGGGGGGGGGGGGGGGGGGGGGGGGGGGGGGGGGGGGGGGGGTGGGGGGGGGGGGGGGGGGGGGGGGGGGGGGGGGGGGGGGGGGGGGGGGGGGGGGGGGGGGGGGGGGGGGGGGGGGGGGGGGGGGGTGGGGGGGGGGGGGGGGGGGAGATTCATAGCCGGTTGCAAATCTGAACGGATTTCTATGTCTTTGTTATAAAACTTTTAGGACATGTTCATTTTGCAGCGGAATCCGAGGCTGACCCTCCGATTTCTGCTGTGGATGTCCAGTTTATATGGATCCGCCTGGGATTTGGCCCCATTCAGTCCATAAGCAGTCATTATTTCCTTGCAGGAACCACACCGAGAATGCTTGCTCGTTCGATTATTTTTTTTGCCCATTAAATGGATTGCAAATCCACGCCCAGAAAAATTTGCACCATATGAACTATGGAGTGGATTCCCAGTATAATCAATGGGCAGTTAAAGGGATTTTCCGGGCATTTCATCAAATTAGTATTTAGCAATAACCTGTAGAAGGAAGCTCTTTTATATAGTACTTTGTCCCTAGCTCCACACTGAGCTGCTGACCCATCCGCCTGTCCCGACCGGTTATGGACACTTCTTTTCATGATCAGTTGCATAGTAGTAAATGCATCTGAACAGGAAAAGAAGCGGCCAGATCCGATCAGGACTGGCGGAAGAGCCCACAGCAGAGAAGCTGGCACGGGTAAGTACTATGTAAAAGATCTTCCTTCCGTATGTTATTGCCAAGTACTAATTCGATGAAAATGCCTGGAGAACCCCCGTGCCTGTTGTGGATGTTGGCATGTGCTGAAAACTGCAGCAAAAAAATTCAGTGTGAACATACCCTTAAGGCCTCATGCACACGGCCGTTGTTTTGGTCCGCATCCGAGCCGCAGTTTTGGCGACTCGGATGCGGACCCATTCACTTCAATGGGGCCTCAAAATATGAGGATAGCACTCCAGCTGTTTTGAAACTACAGGGTGGGCCATTTATATGGATACACCTTAATAAAATGGGAATGGTTGGTGATATTAACTTCCTGTTTGTGGCACATTGGTATATGTGAGGGGGGAAACTTTTCAAGATGGGTGGTGACCATGGCGGCCATTTTGAAGTCGGCCATTTTGAATCCAACTTTTGTTTTTTCAATAGGAAGAGGGTCATGTGACACATCAAGCTTATTGGGAATTTCACAAGAAAAACAATGGTGTGCTTGGTTTTAACGTAACTTAATTCTTTCATGAGTTATTTACAAGTTTCTGACCACTTATAAAATGTGTTCAATGTGCTGCCCATTGTGTTGGATTGTCAATGCAACCCTCTTCTCCCAGTCTTCACACACTGATAGCAACACCGCAGGAGAAATGCTAGCACAGGCTTCCAGTATCCGTAGTTTCAGGTGCTGCACATCTCGTATCATCTGAAGGCAATCATCTATGCTGTGAAGATACGAGATGTGCAGCACCTGAAACTACGAATACTGGAAGCCTGTGCTTGAGTTTCTCAAAACAGACAGCAGTGTGAATTGCACCATATTCTTTAAAGGGGTTTTCCAGTCATTGGATATTGATGACCTATCCTCAGGATAGGTCTTTAGTGTCATCAGGAATCCCATTTGCTTTGGTTTTCGGTGTCCCCTTGGGGCACTACTCAGTGGGCTGTCTCCACTGTTCAGGAGGTATTCAGTTTAATTGTTTAGAGAGTAGGCAGTTATACAATTTTCTAATAAGCATGTGTTTAACATTTTGATTGCAGACCTTTATTATATTCACACAATAGCCTCTCTCTAAAAAGAAACAAAATGGTACAGCCATAGGAGTCATGTGACCCTCAATCCTGTCATGTGTCATTCAGTGAACTGTCCAGATATCTAACAGGTGAATAGCAGGTTATTAAGATGCAGAACATATGTATACTGTATATACAGCATTACTACATGCAGCATCATTTCATGTCTGTCAGTGTTGTGTAGAAGTACAAATTTTATTTTTACAGTTAACTTTAACAACCTAACAACATCACCTAAAGACAGACGGCCATTTTACATATCACCTTGAAACAGGCAGCCATGTAAACACACATAGTGAAGTAGTTGTTGTAAAGGCCACAATGGTTTCCACCATTAGTTTTATCCCATGGAAGTGTTATGTGTGCTGACCCAGCACATATACAGTATGTCATGTAACACTGTTGCTTACTGACTGTCAGTGAGGTGTCACATGACTGATGCCATATTTCAGTGCATTACATAGGACTGACTGATTCATGGGCTAAACCATTATGCTAAAAACGTAAAACGTAAAGCGTACAGCGGCTCACCCCCGTTCCGTATGGATAGGTGCTCACCCTCCGGTCCTACCCTCAGGACCCAAGAGAGAAAATGGGAAAATAGAGAAATGAGGGGGCACTCTCAAAAGGGATCACTAGATATAGTGCAGAAATGTATTAATATATTAAGAACATACCCTTAAAAATCATTAAAACATAGATAAAACAAATGTGCAAAACGTCACTGATGATGATCCTACCACCAACTCTAGGGGAATGCCAACAATATATAGCAATATGATAGCAAGATGAATATCCCAATGAGAGTTCTGTTCCACAGAAGTGTAGGAATGACACTAAAGCCAATGACGTTGAAGCAATAGTGATACAGTCAGTACCGGCCCTGTGGCGCAGTCCTAATGGAGCGATGATAGAGTTAATGTCCCTTTGTCCGATATTCTGGACATACAGAGGTATGAGACAAGTTGGAGACTGAACTCCAGTACTTACAGTCTCTTGTCGCTTGCGATGTTCCGGTCTTACCCTTATTTAAGCAACATTCTAAATACATGGATATTTGAGCATTGTATAATTTCCTATTATATAAACTAGTGAAACTGGAATACCCCTTGAAAGTTGTTGTCTCCCTTCAGCAAATGGCATTCTTCATGTAGAGAAAGTTCATACAAGCCACTTACTAATGTATTGTGATTGTCCATATTGCCTCCTTTGCTGACTTGATTAATTTTTCCATCACATAATACACCGCTCGTTTCCATGGTTACGACCACCCTGCAATCCAGCAGTGGTGGCCGTGCTTACACATTGTAGGAAAAAGTGCCGGCCTCTCTAGTGACCAGGACTGCGGAAGGGCACCTTGTGTCTGCGCTACAGCGGTGTCCATAACCCCTGGAAACCAGCCATGTATATGCAATGAATAAAACCAGCAAAGGAGGCAATATGGACAATCACAATACATTAGTAAGTGGTTTGTATTAGCTTTCTCTACACGATAAATGCCATTTTCTGATGTGAGAGAACCCCTTTAACCGCCTCAGGACCGCCGTACGCAGGATTGCGTCCTGGCGGCGGCCCTGCTATTCGCGTCCTCTCACGAGATTTCCTGTGAACGCGCGCACACAGGCGCGCGCGTTCACAGGATCGGAAGGTAAGCGAGTGGATCTCCAGCCTGCCAGCGGCGATCGTTCGCTGGCAGGCTGGAGATGCGATTTTTTTTTTAACCCCTAACAGGTATATTAGACGCTGTTTTGATAACAGCGTCTAATATACCTGCTACCTGGTCCTCTGGTGGTCCCCTTTGCTTGGATCGACCACCAGAGGACACAGGAAGCTCAGTAATAAGTAGCACCAAACACCACTACACTACACCCCCCCCCTCTGTCACTTATTAACCCCTTATTCACCCCTGATCACCCCATATAGACTCCCTGATCACCCCCCTGTCATTGATCACCCCCCTGTAAGGCTCCATTCAGACGTCCATATGATTTTTACGGATCCACTGATACATGGATCGGATCCGCAAAACACATACGGACATCTGAATGGAGCCTTACAGGGGGGTGATCAATGACGGGGGTGATCACCCCATATAGACTCCCTGATCATTCCCCTGTCATTGATCACCCCCCCCTGTCATTGATCACTCCCCTGTAAGGCTCCATTCAGATGTCCGTATGTTTTTTACGGATACATGGATCGGATCCGCAAAACACATACAGACGTCTGAATGGACCCTTACAGGGGGGTGATCACCCCATATAGAATTCCTGATCACCCCCCTGTAAGGCTCCATTCAGACATTGTTTTTGGCCCAAGTTTTAGCGGAATTTATTTATTTTTTCTTACAAAGTCTCATATTCCACTAACTTGTGTCAAAAAATAAAATCTCACATGAACTCACCATACCCCTCACGGAATCCAAATGCGTAAAAAAATTTTGACATTTATATTCCAGACTTCTTCTCACGCTTTAGGGCCCCTAGAATGCCAGGGCAGTATAAATACCCCACATGTGACCCCATTTAGGAAAGGAGACACCCCAAGGTATTCCGTGAGGGGCATATTGAGTCCATGAAAGATTGAAATTTTTGTCCCAAGTTAGCGGAAAGGGAGACTTTGTGAGAAAAAAAAAAAAAAAAAACAATTTCCGCTAACTTGTGCCAAAAAAAAAAAAATTCTATGAACTCGCCATGCCCCTCATTGAATACCTTGGGATGTCTTCTTTCCAAAATGGGGTCACTTGTGGGGTATTTATACTGCCCTGGCATTTTAGGGGCCCTAAAGCGTGAGAAGAAGTCTGGGATCCAAATGTCTAAAAATGCCCTCATAAAAGGAATGTGGGCCCCTTTGCGCATCTAGGCTGCAAAAAAGTGTCACGCATCTGGTATTGCCGTACTCAGGAGAAGTTGGGCAATGTGTTTTGGGGTGTCATTTTACATATACCCATGCTGGGTGAGATAAATATCTTGGTCAAATGCCAACTTTGTATAAAAAAATGGGAAAAGTTGTCTTTTGCCAAGATATTTCTCTCACCCAGCATCGGTATATGTAAAATGACACCCCAAAAAACATTGCCCAACTTCTCCTGAGTACGGCAATACCACATATGTGGACACTTTTTTTGCAGCCTAGGTGGGCAAAGGGGCCCACATTCCAAAGAGCACTTTTCGGATTTCACAGGTCATTTTTTACACATTTTGATTTCAAACTACTTGCCACACATTAGGGCCCCTAGAATGCCAGGGCAGTATAACTACCCCACAAGTGACCCCATTTTGGAAAGAAGACACCCCAAGGTATTCCGTGAGGGGCATGGCGAGTTCCTAGAATTTTTTATTTTTTGTCACAAGTTAGCGGAAAATTATGATTATTTTTATTTATTTTTTTCTTACAAAGTCTCATATTCCACTAACTAGTGACAAAAAATAAAAACTTCCATGAACTCACTATGCCCATCACGAAATACCTGGGGGTGTCTTCTTTCCAAAATGGGGTCACTTGTGGGGTAGTTATACTGCCCTGGCATTTTAGGGGCCCGAATGCATGAGAAGTGGTTTGAAATCAAAATCAGTAAAAAATGGCCGGTGAAATCCGAAAGGTGCTCTTTGGAATGTGGGCCCCTTTGCCCACCTAGGCTGCAAAAAAGTGTCACACATCTGGTATCACCGTACTCAGGAGAAGTTGGGCAATGTGTTTTGGGGTGTCTTTTTACATATACCCATGCTGGGTGAGAGAAATATCTTGGCAAAAGACAACTTTTCCCATTTTTTTTTTATACAAAGTTGGCATTTATCTCACCCAGCATGGGTATATGTAAAATGACACCCCAAAACACATTGCCCAACTTCTCCTGAGTACGGCAATACCAGATGTGTGACACTTTTTTGCAGCCTAGGTGGGCAAAGGGGCCCACATTCCAAAGAGCACCTTTCGGATTTCACAGGCCATTTTTTACAGATTTTTATTTCAAACCACTTCTCACGCATTCGGGCCCCTAAAATGCCAGGGCAGTATAACTACCCCACAAGTGACCCCATTTTGGAAAGAAGACACCCCAAGGTATTTCGTGATGGGCATAGTGAGTTCATGGAAGTTTTGATTTTTTGTCACAAGTTAGTGGAATATGAGACTTTGTAAGAAAAGAAATCAAAAAAAATAAAATCATCATTTTCCGCTAACTTGTGACAAAAAATAAAAAGTTCTATGAACTCACTATGCCCATCAGCGAATACCTTAGGGTGTCTTCTTTCCGAAATGGGGTCATTTGTGGGGTGTTTGTACTGTCTGGGCATTGTAGAACCTCAGGAAACATGACAGGTGCTCAGAAAGTCAGAGCTGCTTCAAAAAGCGGAAATTCACATTTTTGTACCATAGTTTGTAAACACTATAACTTTTACCCAAACCATTTTTTTTTTTTACCCAAACATTTTTTTTTTATCAAAGACATGTAGAACAATACATTTTGAGAAAAATGTATATATGGATGTCGTTTTTTTTTAAAAAAAATTTACAACTGAAAGTGAAAAATGTCATTTTTTTGCAAAAAAAAATCATTAAAAATGTCAGCAGCAATGAAATACCACCAAATGAAAGCTCTATTAGTGAGACGAAAAGGAGGTAAAATTCATTTGGGTGGTAAGTTGCATGACCGAGCAATAAACGGTGAAAGTAGTGTAGGTCAGAAGTGTAAAAAGTGGGCTGGTCATTAAGGGTGTTTAAGCTAAGGGGGCTGAGGTGGTTAAAGGGAGCCTCTCAGGGGTCCCCTGTTCTATCTCATGATGTTTCCCCTCATGCAGGCAGCCCCTTCCACTGCACAATACATGACACACACGTCATGAACAGGATTCTTTGTTTTTGGTGTCATTCTTGGTTTATTTGATAAATGGGCTAATAAAAGCCTATCATTATTATCATTGCTATTAATCTGCTTCTCATTACACTGCAGCCCATACAATAAATGTATCTGACGTTTTTAAAGCGCCCATTTAGGGCATGGCTAATGAGTGTCTGTCTGTCACCCTGCACATCTGCTGGGCTCCCTGAAGTGCGTGCCTGTTGTCAGGAGCGTCACTTCCAGCAATCCTCGGGTGCAGAAGTCACTTTGGGAGATCTCTGTAAACATTCCCTCATTAGTGCTGAGGACAGAAAACATGGCTGGGGACACACATTCAGCTTTTCAGTGTCCTTCCTTTAAACTTCCTCTCCCTTTATGATCCAGCTGGTTCCTGCTCCTAAAACCTAAATGTGGAAACCCAGCCTTAGGCAGTTTAATATTGACCTATTTTACTGTATGAATAAAGATGCCTACGATACAGTCAACTCCCGGCTCCTCTTCACTCTCTCCCGGTCATGTATAATAATTAGTAATGGCATAGTAGTAAAATCAATATTTAAATGTTTTTTCTCACCGTCATGTAATATTTTTAATCTGAAGCCAGAGTTGGGGTCGGTATATTTGCTCCGGATCCACCAAAAACGGACTCCTTTTCTGCAGCCCTGGATAAAACTATTAGGCTAGGTCTACACAACGACAATTGTCGCACCAATGGTGTCTATGGTGTTGCACTGCGACAGTCGCAGCAAGTGTCATATGTCGCAGTGCGACACCATAGACTATCATTATAAAAATTGTCACGCGACATAGGTGCGACACATGTTGCAGTGTAGTTGAGCCCTATGTGTCACGCGACTTATCGTCCTGTAGACCTAGCCTTAAACTTCAGGATCTAGTGACTGTTTTTGTGGTCAAAGTGTTTTTTTTATGTGTCTTCTTCATCATCTGAGTTTCTATCAGTTTTTTGGTTGTTGTAGTGCATTAGTGTGAACCATTTGGTTTGTCTCATCCGTTGTCTTCTATTCAGCTGTTTGTTTCTAAATCTATGGGAGAATAAACTTCTCTTCATTCACTCCTTGAGCGCCCCTCTACGTGGTGTTACTTCAAATTGCTACGGTTTTGCAAAACAGTTTTTTTTACTTTACACCAGTTTGATAAATCTCACCTATGGTTTGTACAGGTTAATCCCAACCTGGTTAATAAGTGCATGGCAAGAAGGAATGCAAATCAGCTCTTAAAGAGGCTCTATCGCCCCCATCAAGTCTACCCTACAAGGCATATAGCCTGGTAGGGCTGACGATGGAGACAAAAAACATACCTTTATTTCTCAAGGAGGAATTTGAGCACTCGGAGGCGGGTTTATGCCTTCCGAGCACTGCTTCTGCGACGCTCCCCGTTCATTGCTAATGCTGGCCTTCTGCAGCTAATCTCGCCCCCATGTCTTTTTATTGTATTATTGTGTGGTCAGGCACATTGAATATTTATATATATTGATCTTTGTCTTAAAGATCTACCTGTGTGTGTGTGTGTGTGTGTGTGTGTATATGTGTATATATATATATATATATATATATATATATATATAAATTAGTACAGACCAAAAGTTTGGACACACCTCATTCAAAGAGTTTTCTTTATTTTCATGACTATGAAAATCGTAGATTCACACTGAAGGCATCAAAACTATGAATTAACACATGTGGAATTATATACATAACAAACTAGTGTGAAACAACTGAAAATATGTCATATTCTAGGTTCTTCAAAGTAGCCACCTTTTGCTTTGATTACTGCTTTGCACACTCTTGGCATTCTCTTGATGAGCTTCAAGAGGTAGTCACCTGAAATGGTTTTCACTTCACAGGTGTGCCCTGTCAGGTTTAATAAGTGGGATTTCTTGCCTTTATAAATGGGGTTGGGACCATCAGTTGCGTTGAGAAGTCAGGTGGATACACAGCTGATAGTCCTACTGAATAGACTGTTAGAATTTGTATTATGGCAAGAAAAAAGCAGCTAAGTAAAGAAAAACGAGTGGCCATCATTAATTTAAGAAATGAAGGTCAGTCAGTCAGTCAGCCGAAAAATTGGGAAAATTTTGAAAGTAAGGGCTATTTGACCATGAAGTAGAGTGATGGGGTGCTGCGCCAGATGACCTGGCCTCCACAGTCACCGTACCTGAACCCAATCGAGATGGTTTGGGGTGAGCTGGACCGCAGAGTGAAGGCAAAAGGGCCAACAAGTGCTAAGCATCTCTGGGAACTCCTTCAAGACTGTTGGAAGACCATTTCAGGGGACTACCTCTTGAAGCTCATCAAGAGAATGCCAAGAGTGTGCAAAGCAGTAATCAAAGCAAAAGGTGGCTACTTTGAAGAACCTAGAATATTTTCAGTTGTTTCACACTTGTTTGTTATGTATATAATTCCACATGTGTTAATTCATAGTTTTGATGCCTTCATAGTCATGAAAATAAAGAAAACTCTTTGAATGAGAAGGTGTGTCCAAACTTTTGGTCTGTACTGTGTGTGTGTGTGTGTGTGTGTGTGTGTGTGTGTGTGTGTGTATGTATGTATGTATATATAAATATATGTGTATGTGTGTGTGTGTATATATAATATATATAGTGTGTATATATAATATATATATATATATATATATATATATATATATAGCTTCTCAACTATATGGCGTCATGTATTTGACCCTGTTCACATTTACCTGTTCACTTAGTCTTAGCGCATATAGTGGTGTGCTGCTACTGTTTTTTGTTTGATTATAGATAGAGATATATATATATATATATATATATATATATATATATATCTCTATTACGGTATGTAGATTGTAAGTAGTGTTGAGCGAACTTGTGTTTTAAGTTCGGCGTCTAATGTTCGGGTTATCAAAGAATCGCGTTATGGATTCCGCTACCACAGACCATAACGGAATTTACAATCTATAACGCGATTCTTCGATAACCCGAACTTTAGACGCCGAACTTAAAACACAAGTTTGCTCAACACTAATTGTAAGCCTTTACAGACAGGACCCTCTCTCCTTCTGTACCAGTTTGTAACCCGTCTTGTTCATGCTTAGTACAATTGTGTGTGTGTGTGTGTGTATGTATGTATGTATGTATGTATGTATGTATATGTGTGTGTGTGTATATATATATATATATATATATATATATATATATATATATATATATAATATTATACAGTGCTGCCCATAATTATTCATATCCCTGTCAAATTTTGACTTAAAGTTACTTTTATTCAACCAGCCCCCAAGTAATTTTTTGACGGGAAATTACATAGGTGTCTCCCAAAAGATAATAAGACTATGTACAAGAGGCATTATTGTGGAAAAAAATAACATTTCTCAGCTTTTATTTACATATGAGCAAAAAATACAAGATGTTTCGCACTGTGGAAAATCTCAGAGGACGTGGTCGGAAGCCAAAAGTGACACCTGTGCTGGCCAGGAGGATAGTTAGAGAGGTGAAAGAATCCAAGGATCACCACCAAGGCCATCCTGGTGAATCTGGGCTCTGCTGGTGGCAATGTCTCAAGGCAGACAATCCAACGGACACTGCACACTGCTGGGTTCCACGGATGCAGACCAAGGAGGACGCCACTTCTCCAGATAAGGCACACAAAAGCTCGCTTGGCCTTTGCAAAAGCTCATCTGGACAAAGAAGACGACTTCTGGTCTTCTGTGTTATGGTCAGATGAAACAAAAATGTAATTGTTTGGTCACAATGATGTTTCCTTCATTTGATGTAAAATAGGAGAAACCTTCAATCCAAAGAACACCATCCCCACTGTCAAACATGGCGGTGGGAACCTAATGCTTTGGGGGTGTTTTTCAGCCAATGGACCAGGGAGCCTAATCACAGTAAACGGCATCATGAAAAAAGAGCAATACATGAGGATTCTCAACGACCACATCAGGCAGTCTGCAGAGAAACTTGGCCTTGGGCACCAGTGGACATTTCAGCATGACAATGACCCAAAACACACAGCAAAAGTGGTGAAGAAATGGTTAGCAGACAACAACATTAACGTTTTGGAGTGGCCCAGCCAGAGTCCAGACTTGAATCCAATTGAGAATCTGTGGAGGGAGCTAAAGATCAGGGTGATGGCACGAAGACCCTCCAACCTGGAAGATTTGGAGCTCATTGCTAAAAATGAATGGGCAAAAATACCTGTGGAGACATGCAAAAAGCTGGTCTGCAATTATAGGAAGCGTTTGATTGCTGTAATAGCCAATAAAGGCTTTTCTATTGATTTATTGAGAAGGGTATGAAGAATTTTGGACTGGACACTTTTTTGCTCAAATGTAAATAAAAGCTGAGAAATGTTTTTTTTTTTTTCCACAATAATGCCTCTTGTACATCGTCTTATTATCTTTTGGGAGACACCTATGTCATTTCCAGTCAAAAAATTACTTTCTGGTTGAATTAAAGTAACTTTATGTCAAAATTAACCAGGGGTATGAATAATTATGGGCAGCACTGTGTGTGTGTGTGTGTGTGTGTGTGTGTGTGTATGTATGTATGTATGTGTATATATATATATATATATATATATATACCATTTAACCTCGCATTCACAGTAAGAGATATTTAAATGAATCCTCCCATGAGAATATAATGCAATGTAACAATAATTATAACATAAAAATGGTGACAGATGTTCTTTGAAGAGCATCTGTCACCAAAATGCTGCTCCAAAACAGCTCAACGCACACTTAACAGGGACATCACCCAGTGGAATCCTCCCATGATAATATACTAATATAATATTGTCTATAATGCCAAAATGGTGACCTGCTTTTTGACTAATCATGTTTGGCCATCTTAATAATACATTATCTTTCATTATTGCACACTCATTTTTGCCAAGAAACTGACTAAAAAGTTGCTAATTGTGTAAAGTTCTGTAACAGTATAGATTGAATAAATCTACACATCTTAACTTCTGTGCTTATATCTTCTCTTTTCATAGTTCTGTAAATTATTTCTTTTTTATTCTAGGGCAAAAATCAAGAGAGAAATTAAAGCGGTATGAAGAAAATGTATTTTCCGAACATAAGGTACTACAGGTATTACATGGGTATTACAAAGTCACGTTCAACTTTACATAAATCTAAAATGCAGGTGAATAGAAGAAACATGATAAGATATATCAGAGAAAAATGCCTTGTTCTCCCTTTATCAGCACTTCTCTCCCCCCACCCCAAACTAATAAGCACTCTAAATTCTGTAATTAATCCGTCTGGAGAGACCAAGATGGACAGCCTGCTCACTGAAGGATAAGATTAGATCATCCCTTAAAAGTCAGCAGCAGAGTGAGACTGGGGACATGTACATAATTCCAAACTGAAAGTTTTATATCTCACTCCAAGCACTTTATGCACATCTATCCTGCTCAGTACTTCTCTATAATATCAAATATGGTGCTTCTGAGTTAAAAAGAGGCTACTTTCACACTTGCGCTAGGAGAGTCCGGGGACCAGCCTGCCGGATCCGTACTAACGCTAGCCCAAGTGTGCAGATGGAATTCCTCTCCGGCCCCATTCACTATAATGGGGATGGGCCGAGGGGCGGGCGGACAAAAACTTCAGCATGCATAGAAAGAAGCTATATGTTCTGGCAGGCACTATGCACCACTTCATCTTCCATTAGGGAGGTGAGGACACATTAGCCTTTATATGGCTAAGAAGAATATAGGAAACATTTGGCTGCATTCATAGCTGCCAATTGTCCTACTAGCTGTCAGTTTAAAGGGGTTTTCCTGAAATGCTAGGAAAGGCCCTCTCATCCAGTCAATGGGTGTACTGGTGTTTCCAGCTTGCCGTGCCAGGTCCAGGAAGTTGAGAGCAGCAGGGACTGGAGAGTTTTGGATAAGTTTGCTCATTAAAGCGATGCAATAATTATTCCATAACTCTTCCTTTCTCATGAGCGCAATATTGGTAGACACAGCAATAACTTTTTGAAATCCCTGTATAATGGCTTCTATACAATACCCCGAGCAGTAGTACCGTTCTTGTACCCCTTCTTGTACATACACACCCTTGGTATAAATTAACTGAAAGTAATTTATTTTAACTTTTATATCTTCTTTTTTTTTTTTTTTTTAAGTCTCCTGGGAATTTAAGGAATGATGACACCGTCTCACCCAATCTTTCTGAGAAAAGGTAAACAGAATTCTCCGGTTTTTTTTTGCTTACACGACTGTGATGGTTTTTATAGAATACTGGAATTTATCACTAGTAAATTAAGTGTTATAAGACCGGAAACTCTCTTGTACATAACAATTCACAGGTCTTGTAATTATAGATGAACGTTTAATTACAGATATTCTTTGGGCCCATAAATAACAAGTGACAAAATGAGCAGTTCAGTATTGGTCAAGGACTTTCCAAAATACATGGCCTCAGGTGACAATATCTTCAGCATACAATCGTCTTTCCTGAACTGTTGTAACTTGAAACCGTATTCAACATACAATGCCATGATCTGCGGTACATGCCAATGATAGGAAGATGCCGCCAATCAGCACAGACATTATGCCAGTAAAATACTGGTATTACTGAAGTGCATACACTGATTGATGGTCTAGTAGCAGAACAGTACAGTATTACATGTCCTGTCCTTTACATGTGCCAGGATAAGCTGTTTCCCATTGCTACATAGTACATAGTACATAAGGCCGAAAAAAGACATTTGTCCATTCAGTTCAGCCTGTCATCCTGCAAGTTGATCCAAAGGAAGGCAAAAAAAACAAACCTGTGAGGTAGAAGCCAATTTTCCCCACTTTAGGTGAATAAAAAATTACTTCCCGACTCCAATCAGGCAATCAGAATAACTCCCTGGATCAACGACCCCTCTCTAATAACTATAGCCTGTAATATTATTACACTCCAGAAATACATCCAGGCCCCTCTTGAATTCCTTTATTGTACTCACCATCACCACCTCCTCAGGCAGAGAGTTCCATAGTCTCACTGCTCATACCGTAAAGACTGTGACGAGGATGTCCCCTCGTCACAGTCCTGGGGATAAATAGATGATGGGAGAGATCTCTGTACTGACCCCTGATATATTTATACATACAGTTGCAAGAAAAAGTATGTGAACCCTTTGGAATGATATGGATTTCTGCACAAATTGGTCATAAAATGTGATCTGATCTTCATCTAAGTCACAACAATAGACAATCACAGTCTGCTTAAACTAATAACACACAAAGAATTAAATGTTACCATGTTTTTATTGAACACACCATGTAAACATTCACAGTGCAGGTGGAAAAAGTATGTGAACCCTTGGGTGTAATAACTGGTTGAACCTCCTTTGGCAGCAATAACTTCAACCAAACGTTTCCTGTAGTTGCAGATCAGACGTGCACAACGGTCAGGAGTAATTCTTGACCATTCCTCTTTACAGAACTGTCTCAGTTCAGCAATATTTTTGGGGGATGTTCGGTGTGAATCGCTTTCTTGAGGTCATTCCACAGCATCTCAATCAGGTTGAGGTCAGGACTCTGACTGGGCCACTCCAGAAGGCGTATTTTCTTCTGTTTAAGCCATTCTGTTGTTGATTTACTTCTGTGCTTTGGGTCGTTGTCCTGTTGCAACACCCATCTTCTGTTGAGCTTCAGCCTTAGTTCTCCTGCAAAATGTCTTGATAAACTTGGGAATTCATTTTTCTTTCGATGATAGCAATCCGTCCAGGCCCTGACGCAGCAAAGCAGCCCCAAACCATGATGCCCCCACCACCATACTTCACAGTTGGGATGAGGTTTTGATGTTGGTGTGCTGTGCCTCTTTTTCTCCACACATAGTGTTGTGTGTTTCTTCCAAACAACTCAACTTTGGTTTCATCTGTCCACAGAATATTTTGCCAGTACTGCTGTGGAACATCCAGGTGCTCTTGTGCAAACTGTAAACGTGCAGCAATGTTTTTTTTGGACAGCAGTGGCTTCCTCTGTGGTATCCTCCCATTAAATCCATTCTTGTTTAGTGTTTTACGTATCGTAGAATCGCTAACAGGGATGTCAGCATATGCCAGAGACATTTGTAAGTCTTTAGCCGACACTCTAGGATTCTTCTTCACCTCATTGAGCAGTCTGCGCTGTGCTCTTGCAGTCGCCTTTACAGGACGGCCAATCCTAGGGAGAGGAGTAGCAGCAGTGCTGAACTTTTTCCATTTATAGACAATTTGTATTACCGTGGACTAATGAACAGCAAGGCTTTTGGAGATACTTTTATAACCCTTTCCAGCTTCATGCAAGTCAACAATTCTTAATCGTAGGTCTTCTGAGAGCTCTTTTGTGCGAGGCATCATTCACATCAGGCAATGCTTCTTGTGAAAAGCAAACCCAGAACTGTGTGTGTGTTTTTTTTTTTATAGGGCAGCTGTAACCAACACCTCCAATCTCATCTTATTGATTGGACTTCAGTTGGCTGACACCTCACTCCAATTAGCTCTTGGAGATACCATTAGTCTAGGGGTTCACATACTTTTTCCACCTGCACTGTGAATGTTTACATGGTGTGTTCAATAAAAACATGGTAACATTTAATTCTTTGTGTGTTATTAGTTTAAGCAGACTTTGATTGTCTATTGTTGTGACTTAGATGAAGATCAGATCAAATTTTTTGACCAATTTGTGCAGAAATCCATATTATTCCAAAGGGTTCACATACTTTTTCTTGCAACTGTAGCTATTAGATCTCCCCTCAGTCGTCTTTTTTCTAAAGTGAATAACCTTAATTTTTATAATCTTTCAGGGTACTGTAGTCCCCCCATTTCAGTTATTACTTTAGTTGCCCTCCTCTGGACCCTCTCCAGCTCTGCTATGTCTGCCTTGTTCACAGGAGCCCAGAACTGTACACAGTACTCCATGTGTGGTCTGACTAGTGATTTCTAAAGTGGTAGGACTATGTTCTCATCACGGGCATCTATGCCCCTTTTTGATTGCTGTTTCATAATTACATTTTTTTATTATTGTGTTGGTGTCCCCACATAATCGCAGTGATGGCTAACCTCCGCACTCCAGCTGTGGTGAAACTATGACTCCCAGCATGCCCCATTCATTTCAGTGGAGTTCTGAGAACAGCTAAGCATCTTGGGAGTTGTAGTGCCGAAGGTTAGCCATCACAGACATAATGCATCCATGGAAAAGAGATAAACAAGCTAGTCTCCTTTCCAAATGGAAAGGATAACCGAGTGTCTCATACCAGCTTTTTCTGTGTGAATACCTTTTAACAGAGCTGAGCAGAGAAATGTGCTTTGCTGCCTGAGAGGCCTTGTTGGGTTACTATTTCTTGTTATGGGGGGCTCTCTGTCTTTCGCCCAAAAAGAAACACTAAAATTTGGATTCCTTAGAATCCATATTAAACTTTAGTTGTAGATGGAACTGAAACTTCTCAAGCATGTTTAACTAGGCCTTTTTATTTGAAAAGTGTGGTTGATGTCTAAACTTTTGTGTGACCTCCACCTGGTCCTTATTTCTAATTTATTTAGAAAGTTATTTCTAGACATGACTAATTTTCACCTCCAGCAAAAGATGCATAAATCTTAAAGGGATTCTCTGGGAATTAAGAAAATTTAAATACTTAAATATTACTTTATTATAAAAATATTCCCAAACCAGATAAAGTACAATAATGCCATAATTATAGAAAACATTCTGGTGCTAATGCTACGCTTATTTAGCAAATTTGAGATTGCTGTTGCATTGTCCTTTTTTTCCTGTATGTTTCTAGCCATGGCATTGTGCACCTGTTTCTAGCCATGGCATTGTGTGGAGATGTGGCACTCCAGTCGGTCATGCACTCCTGACCAGCCTGTCTGCCCCATAGGCTGATTTTAATTAGAGTAAGTATAAAGCTGTGGCCTGCTCTCATTGTATTTATTGGAAGCCATTTGGCATCAGGAGAGGTATAGAGTGGGCTCAGCATGCATGTTGGTACCTGCATCCCTGAATTTAATGAAGGCCGTTATGGCACCAAAAATTGTAAAAAGCAGAGTGGACCCAGCATGCATGTGGAACCTGCACTCCCTGAACTTTATGGTGGCCATTATGGCACATAACAGGTAGGATTTGGTGATTTGGTGTTAGGTTCCCGTCTGATAGAGATCGCCTTGACATTTGGCAGACGGGCCCAAATAATTTTGTACAAAATGTATTTGCCAAGAATCTCAAATTATCTAAATAAACGTAGCATTAGCACCAGAATGTTTTCTATAATTATGGCATTTTTGTACTTTATTTGTGTTTGCAGAGTGCTGCTGCATTGTCCTTTTTTTTCGCCATCCTATTAGTACACACAGAACCTGTCCTAATCACACAGCAGGACAAGTTCCTTCACAACACTGAGGTAAAGAGCTGCCTCATCCTCCTCTCTGCTTTGCTTGTCAGGGATTATGATCCTGAATACAGGTGATAAGATCTTCAGCTGGATCTCTGTAGGAATGGAGTTCATGAGGGGCCATGAAGTACAGAGAGGACGGACAGGACAGACTGTGGTAATGTGAGGCTGCAGTAATGGAGACTGCATACAAGTGCTGCTGCTCATCAGCCACATGCCCACCCTCCTCTCCATACTTCATGTCTCCTCATGAACTCCATTCCTACAGAGATTCAGCTAAAGTTTTTATCAGCTGTATTAAGGATCATGATCCCTGATAAATAGAAGAGGAGGATGAGGCAGCTATTTATCTCAGTGTTCTGAAGTAACTTGTCCTGCTATGCGATTAGGACAGTTTTGTCTGTGTACTAATAGGATGGCGGACATTGTATTTCTCCTGATGATTGCTCCCTAGACAAAACAAGCCATTCTAATTAATTAAAGTTTATTTGGGAATATATTTATAATAAAGTAATATTTAAGTATTGTCATTTACTTAATTTCCAGAGAACCCTTTTAAGGAACTTCTGGCGCTTTATTTCTCATGTAACCTTTAATGCTGCTTGCTGGTGTCCGTGTGATCTGCAAACCTTGTGGGACTATGTCCTGTTAGAGCAGATTTGTTCTGTATACACCTTTTTGAGTTCCTTGCAGATTTCAATAAAGTTGTATACCTTTTCCATACGATACTTTAGTAATACACAGGTTTATATCCTGCCATACCTGTAAACTCCTATCAAAACAATACAATAACACTATGTTGTATTACCACGGGCAGTGTCCCAAGGTACAAAGGAAGCCTTCTGTTCTGTATCAAAATTAGCATCCGTACAAAACCAAACCAGGACCAATTAAAACTTCATGTTTTATCAGCTTCTATTAAAACTTCTCCAGTAAGCAATCAAAATGATGGTAATCCCAACATGGTCCACCATGGACACCAACACAGCAAATCCAATAGAGGATGGATGTAACAAAGTATCTGTAAACTATCTACAGAAAGGGGGTAACTTGGGGAGATTGAATCTATACCCCAGTGACCTCAATGAAATACATAACTGATAGTAAGCAGGTTCATCCAGTGTAGGAATGATCAAAACTCTTACCAACTCTTGCAGACCAGATTGCGGGACTTCTATTGTCCAATGAGGAACTCTACAGTACTTGTCTACTATTCTGTCCTTTATATTGCAGACAAGCGGAGCCCCCACCTTGACACGGGGGACCCCTCTGGAGTTTTAATTGTTGCTGGTTTGGTTTTGTACTGATGATCACTGATTAACCTTTCAGGGACCACTGTATATGCAATGTGTTGGACAACCCCTACCCTTCTTTTATACAGATTTATTTCTTGTAGAAATGCTGATTTCCGAATTGGGGAATATGACAAATACAGTGAGGAAATGAGTAACCACCTCCATTTATATCAGGTATCTATCTATCTATCTATCTATCTATCTATCTATCTCTCTCCTATCTATCTATCTATCCATGTCTTGTAACATGTCTCTGTAAAGCTTTAAATTATTTTTTATGCTGTTCGTTTTTGTTTTTCCCCCTGTCCTTTTACACTGGCTTTTTATATTTCTTATGTTTCTGAATAGGCTGAAATGGCAGAGATGAGATTAAAGTTGGAAAGCATTATAAAGGAAAATGAGACGTAAGTAAGCGGTCAATGTCTCGCCATATTTATTCCTTTCCATTGTGTGGTTGTGTCCTGCTCAGTACAGCGTATGGTTTCTGCTCTAGGATGAATTGCTTGTGCATTATTGACATGTTGTATGGAATAATTGCTTCGAACAGGGGGTTGGCCCATCCTTTAAATATTGCATTTCTCTGTTAGCTTACACAAATTATTTGTCTAGATATTCAGGCTTCATACTTGTCTGGCGACCTCTGCTGTTCTCTTGGTTTCCTTTCAGATTGTCCACCTAACATGTTCAGTGCCCATGAGAAGAATCCCTCGGCTGCCCGTATACCAGGCGGTGGGAGCTATTGACCAAGTGTAAACCCTGGCACTGGACACATTGGGTGTACATGCTCTGAGCGAGTCGGACGCACAGATCTGCAAGACGATTGTCGGGAAGGAATCGTCAGTATGAGGAGGAGCGATCCCTAATGCCATTGCCCGTCCCCATACTGAATCACTGTTTGCCAGCAGCAGTGATTTTACAGCACAATCTGCCGCCAGCAAACAATAATTTTTCAACCTGCTGAAGGATTCCTATTGCCGATGAACAAGCGATCGCTCATTCATCGGGTAATCAGCGTCAGTATTACACTGCCAGATCATCGCTAACGAGCGCTCATATGAACACCTGTTAGTAATGATCCGAACGATTATCTGTGCATGTAATATATGCTAAAGGGTCCTGTACCCATCTTCTTTTATGTTGGTCTCTCTTGAGCTATCTCCCTCTTATAATGTCCCTAATTTCGTTAAAGTGTAAGGGAGAGTTAAAGAGCATTTGTTAGCAGGATTAACCCTATCAAACCAGGCATAATACCTGGTAGGGCTGATCCTGCTGACCAACAGAATACCTTTATTGTGCAAATCTGTTGCTCTGTTCTGGAGAAAATTGTGGTTTTATCTTTATGCAAATAAGGGCTTCATTGCACCGAGCGCAGGCCTTAGCCCCTCAGTACATGCACATTACATCTGCTTCACCTAACCTTGCCGATCGGATGCTTACTGCGTATACGCCAAAATTATGGAGCACGGAGCAGGCACAGGATTACAGGGCCAGGCGAGTGGACTCTGATGGCACCTGTCAGTTGAAGGGGTTGTGCAGACGATATATATTAATGACGTATCCTGATGATACGTTATCAATATTTGATTGGCGGGGGTCCAACACCCGGCACCCCTGCCGATCAGCGGTTTGAAGAGGATGCGGCGCTCCATGCAAGCACTGCTTCCTCTTCATTACACTGTGCATCATCTCCCTTGCAGCCCTGGTACAGTGTAATCACAAATACTCGCTCCATTCAAGTGACTGGAGCGAGTACTTGTAATTGCACTACACCGCCAAGACGACGGGCAGTGTAATGAAAGCAGCACTCGCATGGATCGCCACCTCCTCTTCAAACAGCTGATCGGATCAGCTATATATTCCGATGTAATGATGTGTTTCTAGTATTGTTTGAAAGCATGGAATGCTAGCTTTTATACAAGACACATTTGTAGCTGCTACCAGTCCTAAGATATGAGCAGCTACAGCAGCCCTCCCCATAATTTAAGTTTGGTTTGCTTTGGCCACTTGGAACAGCAATGCTCGCCCAGCTGGGAACCTGGGAGACGTTTTTTAGCAGAGTAAGGCCTCATGCACACGGCCGTTGTTTTGGTCCGCATCCGAGCTGCAGTTTTGGCGGCTCGGATGCGGACCCATCCACTTCAAGGTTGCCGCAAAAGATGCGGACAGCACTCCGTGTACTGTCCACATCCGTTGCTCCGTTCCGTGGTCCGCAAAAAAAATATAACTTGTCCTATTCTTGTCCGCGCTTTGTGTACAAGAAAAGGCAGTTATTTTTAAAGGCTGTCCGTGCCGTTCCGCAAATTGTGGAACGCACACGGACGCCATCCAGGTTTTGCGGATCCGCGATTTGCAGACCACAAAACACACAACGGTCGTGTGCATAAGGCCTAGTGCTTTTTCTGGACATGGAATGGAGACACAAAGTACACACAGCAATAGTCTTTGTATCTTCCTTTTAGTTTTCTCATGACCCAGTCATTAAACTTTTGGAAGAACACGACGGACAAGAGCAGATATTCTGCAGATATTCTTACTGGTCAGACATGGCGGAAAGGAACGTTTTAGCCTGCCGATGCCTGTAATTGTCCTGTTATAGTAAGGTGACAGGCTGCTATTACATGGTCTTGTGCATCTTGCATAAAAGCAGCTTTCGCATTGTAGCCCTTCAGTTAGTTCATTACTGGCAAAGCAAGTGAACAAGGTCAACTATCGAGAATTTCATGACATTCTTTAACTTAGTACTTACAGTTGAAGAAACTCAGGTCACATGTAGTGAAATATTTTTATATGTCTGTGATGACTAAAGATTGCATATTAAAAGCATGCTGAACGGGGGCATGGCTTGGCATGCTCAGACACTAAAAGCTGTGGCTCCTGCTTAGGGCCCATGCAGTTCATTATTCTGATAATTACCACTATCAGATCGGGAAAGATGGAGCACTGAACTAACTCTCAAACAAGTTTCCATACAACTACTTACCGCCATAACCGCTTATAAAAACCATAAAAAAAGGAGGAACGTCTGTCCACTCTTCCCTCTACGGTTAAAGCGCTGGAACTAAGCAAACAAAAGGCGGATTGGGCTCTGAGCATACCAAGGGCCAAACTCCAGGAGCCTTTGTTTTAAAAGTGGCTTTTTGAATTATTCCCTGGTGCAACCTTTTTACCAGCGTTTGCAGTGGGGGGGGGGGGGGGGGCACAGAGTGCCTGCTAGGCCTCTTCCCCCAGGTGTCCCACCAAGGCCACTGCTGGCTCGTCATCTGAACTGCAACGATCGAGATAATATCCTTCGTCTTGAGTCGGTAAAAGTACGGGCCCTACCACCGTATGATAATGGCACAAGATGGCAGGGTATTTATCTTCTGGGTACAGTTGTTATTTCTAATAAGTGAATTGCCTTTCTGAAACGTGTTATTAGATTATATATGTTTTGTTCCAATTATTTTATTTATTTACTATATACTCTGTGAGTCATTATTGCATTTCCAGTGACCAGACTGGAATCTCTTCAATCTATGGGTTTCTTACATCTTTTGGATTTCTTGCTGCTGCTGGAATATCACGGGGATTGGGAATCTCCACATAAACTGATATTAGTCTTTATCCATGTCCATAAATATAATCCACGTATCATTTGTATGCAAGAGGCGCATAAATTTATGTTGTTAAATAAACCATGTGCTCGATGGGTTAAGCATTCTTATCGCACATCTCACTTAAGAGGTGTATCTCTTATTGTGCACAAGTCCCTTAGGTGGGAAGCAGCACAACCCACAATTTACTCTGAAGGTTGATATATATTTTTGTACATGCATACAGAAACAACATCCCTTATGTTACATTAGGCATTTATAATCCTCCTACAGTATTACACCAAGCAGTGGCTTTCGCGGTTACCTACCCAGGTATGAGGGTGATATGCTTTGGAGACATTAATATGGCAGCTTATGTGAGACTAGAGAGATGTCTTGTGAACCCCACCTCTAAATTGAAAGTACCTCTTTGGCACTTTTTGGCTGGTTGGATGCTTACAGATACGGGTATCCCACATCTCAGACATATTCCTGTTATAGTGGGGACCATCAAGCCATCTCTAGAATTAACTATGTAGTCTGCAATCCTTTATTTTCTAGAATTAATAGAAGATATCTAATACACCCCAAGATCTATCTCAGACCATTCCCCGATCATTGTGACCACACTCCTCGGATGTTGACAAATTCACATCTTTTGGTTAGAGCAGATTGGCCCTAATCTAATTCCAGACCAGTTATATATATATTTTTTTTATGATAGCAGCTCATGCGATAGTCCACATTTATTACGGGACACGCTAAAGACCTAACTCAGAGGTTGTCTACAGTTCTCCATGAATGCCAGGGAGACCGAATTGTCCAGGAAAAGTGCAGACTTTGAAGCGTTATTCCCCTCTGATCCATCTGACATGAATAAAATAGCTTGGTTGACTGCCAGTAGACTTTATCTGTTATACTTACATGAACAGACGCATACAAAACTATTCTTCAATAAGCAAATGTCCTTGGAAGTGGTCAATTAATCTTTGTAGTGGATATGAGTGGTACCCGGTGGGGTCTTCTGCTGTTGTAGCCCATCCGCCTCAAGGTTGTGCGTGTTGTGGCTTCACAAATGCTTTGCTGCATACCTCGATTGTAACGAGTGGTTATTTCAGTCAACGTTGCTCTTCTATCAGCTTGAATCAGTCGGCCCATTCTCCTCTGACCTCTAGCATCCACAAGGCATTTTCGCCCACAGGACTGCCGCATACTGGATGTTTTTCCCTTTTCACACCATTCTTTGTAAACCCTAGAAATGGTTGTGCGTGAAAATCCCAGTAACTGAGCAGATTGTGAAATACTCAGACCGGCCCGTCTGGCACCAACAACCATGCCACGCTCAAAATTGCTTAAATCACCTTTCTTTCCCATTCTGACATTCAGTTTGGAGTTCAGGAGATTGTCTTGACCAGGAGCACACCCCTAAATGCATTGAAGGAACTGCCATGTGATTGGTTAACTAGATAATTGCATTAATGAGAAATAGAACAGGTGTTCCTAATAATTCTTTAGGTTAGTGTAGTTCACTTAGGCTACATTCACACTTGTGGCACAGCATTCAGTCTGGCTGTTCTGGCAGAGAACGGTTTGCTTCCCAGAAACAAGGACTCTGTTTGGGGACGAGGGATCACAATAGCGATCACTCCTCCCCATACTGTGAAGGAGATCGCTGCATGTCAATGCAGCGGTCTCCTTCATTGAACGAGTTGGCATCTGTCGGGAAGGAACGCTTCCAGGAGCAGGAATGTAACTATAGAGGGTTGTGTAGCAGGACTGTTGTGTCTGTGGGGGACCAGTGATTCCTTTGTCATATAAGATTTTACTGATTTTGCATTTGGCCCCAGGAAATTCAAGTTCTACCTCTTGTTTCCTGGAGGTCACACTTATAATAATGATAATAACTTATGATAATGAAATATCCAGTTGTTCTTACTTTACATCAGTGTTTGTTTTTTTCTATGCACAGAGCAATTGCTGATTTTGGTAGAATTCCTAATTTATTTTTCATTACACCTGGCCTGCAAAACTAGAATACTTCTTCAGCTCTATATTTTTGGGTAATGAAAATCCCATTTCACTTTATTTTTCTGCTACGGTAGTTTGAAAGTTGTTTCCTCGTGTTCAGATGATCTTATTTGCTTGGCTCAACAGCCGGGGAATATTGCTGCGGCCCCGTGCTCCATTGAAGTCCGTCGGAGATGGACTTGTTAAAGTTATGCTAGGTCAGGATTTTTTTGCTTAGAATTAACAGTCTAGTCTGTGTATGAGAAGTTACGGAACTTGACCTATTACTGTGGCAACCTATAAAGTAAAAAGCTTCCACTGGAAACTACTGGATATGTGTCACTCATAGGGAAGTACTGAATTTAGGCCGAACGCACAATTTTTGCTGCAGCATTCTGTTACACTATTAAAAGTTATCAATGCTAAATGTGAAAAAGCACAAATAATTTACACTGATATTTTGTTCTAATGACCATGGTTGTGACTGCTAAATCTGACACTATGGTTAGTGAAAAACAGGAAATATTCAGCGTTGGTTGATTTTATTTTTAAATGACACGGGTCACACAGGACCCAACAGTAGTCAGACAATAAAAAGGGAAGCCTGCTCCTATCACCTCCCAAGCCACCATAATTGTTGGGCACCAGAAGATAAGTCCTGAGGAGAGATTTATTTAGACTGACCTTTCATTTTCCGATGTTAGAAAGAGGAGCAAGTAACACTGATACATATAGAAGGACATAAGAGAAAGTAGGAGAAAGAGAGGAAAGAAGCAAAGACAATAGAAGGAAAAAGAAAAAAGGGGGGGGGGGGGCTCTGGGTCAGTACGTAGCCCTAGCATAACGCTAGGGATGAAACTCAACAGAGCTCTTTGATGACCACCAGGAAACTCAGAGCAAAAGGGTGAGGGGTGTACTTACTTTTGTGAGAAACTGTATATGTGAGCCACTGCTTGTAGGTAACCACTTACGTATGCCCATCTTTGCAGTTAGGCAGAAGTAAAATAAGATTGATTGCTTCTATGCAAGACAACTGGAAATCATGGATGTAGGGTACCAGCAACTCCTTAGGTGTCATGGTGGATATTAATAATAACTCCTAAGTAAAAATGGCCAAATTGTGCCCAATTAGCCATTTTCCCTCCCCGGAGTCATGGGACTCGTTAGTGTTACAAGGTCTCAGGTGTGAATGGGGAGCAGGTGTGATAAATTTGCTCTCACACTCTCTCATACTGGTCACTGGAAGTTCAGCATGGCACCTCATGGCAAACAACTCTCTGAAGATCTGAAAAAAAGAATTGTTGCTCTACATAAAGATGGCCTAGGCTATAAGAAGATTGCCAACACCCTGAAACTGCAGCACGGTGGCCAAGACCATACAGCGGTTTAACAAGACAGGTTCCACTCAGAACAGGTCTCGCCATGGTTGGCCAAAGAAGTTGAGTGCACATGCTCAGCGTCATATCCAAAGGTTGTCTTTTCAAAATAGATGTATAAGCGCTGCCAGCATTGCTGCAGGGGTTAAAGAGATGGGGCGTCAGCCTGTCAGTGCTCAGACGATATGCCGCACACTGCATCAAATTGGTCTGCATGGCTGTCGTCCCAGAAGGAAGCCTCTTCTAAAGATGATGCACAAGAAAGCCCGCAAACAGTTTGCTGAAGACAAGCAAAGGACATGGATTACTGGAACCATGTCCTGTGGCCTGATGAGACCAAGATAAACTTATTTTGTTCAGATGGTGTCAAGTGTGTGTGATGGCAGCCAGGTGAGGAGTACAAAGACAAGTGTGTCTTGCCTACGGTCAAGCATGGTGCAGGGAGTGTCATGGTTTGGGACTGCATGAGTGCCGCCTGCTGTGGGGAGCTACAGTTGATTGAGGGAACCATGAATGACATACTGAAGCAGAGCATGATCCCCTCCCTTCCTAAACTGGGCCACAGGGCAATATTCCAACATGATGATGATCCCAAACACACCTCCAAGACGACCACTGCCTTGCTAAAGAAACTGAGTGTAAAGGTGCTGGACTGGCCAAGCATGTCTCCAGACCTAAACCCTATTGAGCATCTGTGGGTCATCCTCAAACGGAAGGTGGAGGAGCGCAAGGTCTCTAACATCCACCAGCTACATGATGTCGTCATTGAGGAGTGGAAGAAGATTCCAGTGGCAACCTGTTAAACTCTATAGTTCCCAGAGAGTTAAGGCAGTGCTGGAAAATAATGTTTGCCACACAAAATATTGACACTTTGGGCACAATTTGACCATTTTCACTTAGGGGTGTACTCACTTTTGTTGCCAGCAGTTTATACATTAATAACTGTGTGTTGAGTTATTTTGAGGGAACACCAAATTTACACTGTTATACAAGCTGTACACGGACCACTTTACATTGTATCAAAGTGTCATATCTTCAGTGTTGTCCCATGACAGGGGTGTACTCACTTTTGTGAGATACTATAAGTACCTGGTAATGGAGTGCAGCGCTGTTATATGGGCACTATGGCTGACGCTGTTCAGGAAAAGTACATTAGACACCAGATCTTTCCTGCATGGTCAAAGAGTGTTATCTTGAGTTTGAAACAAGGCTTTGCCTAGGGTCAGGCTTCGAATGGCCCACATTACACTCAGTTCTTCCATGACTAAGTGTCATCCACAGCAAGTAATATTTAGGCCTCTTTCACACTTGCGTTGTTGGGATCCGGCATGCACTTCCGTTGCCGGAGGTGCCCGCCGGATCCGGAAAAACGCAAGTGTACTGAAAGCATTTGAAGACGGAACCGTCTTCCAAATGCTTTCAGTGTTACTATGGCACCCAGGACGCTATTAAAGTCCTGGTTGCCATAGTAGGAGCGGGGGAGCGGTATACTTACAGTCCGTGCGGCTCCCGGGGCGCTCCAGAATGACGTCAGAGCGCCCAATGCGCATGGATGACGTGATCCATGCGATCACATGATCCATGCGCTTGGGGCGCCCTGACGTCACTCTGGAGCGCCCGGGGAGCCGCACGGACGGTAAGTACACTGCTCCCCCGCTCCCCGCTACACTTACCATGGCTGCCAGGACTTTAGCGTCCCGGCAGCCATGGTAACCATTCAAAAAAAGCTAAATGTCGGCTCCGGCAATGCGCCGAAACGACGTTTAGCTTAAGACCGGATCCGGATCAATGCCTTCCAATGGGCATTAATTCCAGATCCGGCCTTGCGGCAAGTGTTCCGGATTTTTGGCCGGAGCAAAAAGCGCAGCATGCTGCGGTATTTTCTCCGGCCAAAAAACGTTCCGTTCCGGAACTGAAGACATCCTGATGCATCCTGAACGGATTTCTCTCCATTCAGAATGCATTAGGATAATCCTGATCAGGATTCTTCCGGCATAGAGCTCTGACGACGGAACTCTATGCCGGAAGACAATAACGCAGGTGTGAAAGAGCCCTTACTTTGGTTCCCCAAATTCCCCACTTGTACTAGCCACCTTTTTTGAGAGTTATGCCTCATTCACACATTAGTGTTTTGGTCAGTGATATTCATCAGTTATTTTGAGCCAAAGCCAGGTGGTTCGCCTGTAAACACAGAACAGGTGCGGATCTCTCCCTTATTTCCTATCTCTGTGCAGTCTCCAAGCCTGGTTTTGGCTCACAATCGCAAATCACTGACGTGTGAATAGGGTCTTAGGGAATGGGGTACGGCATAGCAATGCAGACTTATGTGTCTTTTAGAATAAGTTGGCAATAGTGTCGCAAACGCATTGGCCAGGCTGCAGCTGCGGTGCGACTGAAAAACCGTGCAGGCATGCAGGTCTGTGTGGTTTTCAAATTGACTGAAAAATTCAATGTAAATTCATTGTTACTTGATTGTTGCCTTAAGCAACAGTCAATTCACAATTAAGTTTTGAATTTGCTCAGACTTGCATCTCCACCTCTCAGCCTCGACCTGGCCTCTGTGGGGCGCTCTAACCACACAGGAACGGCTGAATAAAATACTTCACACAGGAGAAAAACTCAGCAATTTGCATTTAATGTACAGCACACTAGATATATTTTTATCATAGTAGGAAATGCTCCTTAGGTTTATGTCCATTTGCATATTGTAGTTGCATACATTTTGATATTGTGCTATAAATCCAGCTAATTTCCCATGATGGCCCTTAATAACCTATGCATTGCTTTAAAATCCCTTACTGTATTATTTATGCCGCACGTGTCGGAGCTCAGAGGTGCGCAGTAGTATTGTCAGGTCATACTCAGGTTGCAGTGATTTCCAGATGGTGTGCTAGGTAACACTACACCGTGATGCTGAGTTTGATTTTTCAAGTCACCTGTAAAGGTGTGGTGATAATATATGAGGTGGGGTGTAGCTTTTGGAAATGCACCTGGCACACAATGGGCACTCAATTTTGCAGTAAAATTGGCAAGCCATTGGTCACGGTTTCCCTGCAAGTACAGGTGAAGCACATGAAAACCATGACCTTGGTCATACCGCTTGCGGGAATCACGCTCCGTGTGAGAGAGGGGTCGTTCTTTCTGGACTAAAGGTTGTATTAGACTGCCAGATGTTCTGGCAGATGTTCGCTAACGAGAATTCCTATAAACGCTCATTAGCGATCATTTGGCAGCCTAAGGCTAGGTCTACACGATGACATGTGTCGCGCAACACATAGGGCACAACTACACTGCAACATGTGTCGCTCGTCAGTTTTTATAGTAGCCTATGGTGTCACGCTGCGACTGCGACAGTTGCAGAAAAATCCATTTGAATGGGTTTTTGCGACGGTCGTGTCGCAGTCGCAGCATGTCGCATGTCAGTGCGACACCATAGACTACAATTATAAAAATTGTCGCGCAACATTGGTGCGACAAATGTTGTCGTGTAGACCTAGCCTAATAACGATCTGACGTCTGCACACCACTACCCTGCATGGGGACGAGCGATGGCATAGCGATCACTCCTCCGCATGCCCAGGAGGACATCGCTGCTTCCCTTCTGACAATCGTCTGCGGCATCGGGGTGTCTAATACACCCTTTAGGAAGCGCATGGCATTATCATGATTGACAATGCTGTTTGCCTCTGCGTGACCTTTCTGTAACGGAATCATACTGACAGCTTTATGTTAGTATGATTCCGTTACAGAATGGTCAGGCAGAGGCACACAGCATTATCAATCATGATAATGCAATGTGCTTCCTAAGTCCAGAACGCACAATCCCTCTCTCACACCGAGCGTGATTCTCTCAAGGGACATACTCGTGTGAAAGATCTTAGTGCGGTTTTAAGGGTACAGCCACATGGTCAGGTTTCTGCAAGTAGTTTTGGAAGCCTAAATCAGGAGTGGATTATAAAAGGAGTGAAAGTATAAAGGACAGATACAACTTCTCCTTTTTTTTTTTTTTATTCACTTCTGATTTTAGCATTCAAAATTTTCTCCATGTGGTCGTACCCTAATTGGAAACAGGAATTGGACATTATTGAAACTAGATCATCACCAGCATGCAGGTATGTACTGCATCTTTCTTGCTCTCAATACACTCTCCATGTCTGAAAAGTCTTGGGTATTTTAAGTCTCATTTAGGGTACTTTCACACTTGCGCCAGAGGATTCCGGATCCGGCAATCGGAACACAAACGGATGCATTTGTGAGACGGATCTGGATGCGGATCCGTCTCACAAATGCATTGCAATACTGGATCCGTCTCTCCGGTGTCATCCGGAAAAATGGATCCGGTATAAATTTTTTTGCATTTTTAAAGGTCTGCGCATCCGTTTTGCCAGAACACTTCAATGTAAATTAATGCCGGCTCCTGCTTTCCGGCAAATAATCAGTATTTTTGGCCGGAGAGAAAACTGCAGCATGCTGCTGTATTTTCTCCGTCCAAAAAACGTAAGAGGGACTGAACTGATGTATCCAGATGCATACTGAACGGATTGCTCTCCATTCAGAATGCATTAGGATAAACTCCTGTGACGGAACACAATACCGGAAAACAAAATCTTTATCTTACTGATAAGGGTTATTAGATGACCGGCACAAAGTGAAAGTAGGATTCACACAGTAGAAAAACAGGTAACCCTTGTGACAGAACGGCTCAATATTTTTAATAAAGACCAATTGAAAAAATGTAGTCCCAAATAAGTAACCTGCAATCATTAAAAGAAAATTGTCCCCAAAGGCTTACATAGCCTTTAAGTTTACACCAGACCTTAAAGGAATTTTGCAAGAATAGGGACAACCTCCCCCTACATTGCTTTACAGCTCCTTCTCTTGGCCTGCGATGCTCCACTGCGCTTTACATCACCACAGCCAATCACTGGCTGCGGCAGTGACCTGCTCCCTTACTTCATGACAAATGGTCACATGATGCAAGGATATGCATTTGCCGCTGTGGCCAGTGATTGGCTGTGGCAATGTCAAACCAGATGATTACCTCAATGGAGATCATCGCAGGTCAGGAGCCGGGATCCACCGCTGGGAAACAGGTAAATAATTTTCTCTTTACAGGTCCAGTAAAGTGGACAACCTCTTTAAGTAAGTAAATCTGTCCCAACGTGCGATACCCTTTAGTAGAATTTGTACTTGGATACAAAGCAAAAAATGTTACATTGCAACTCATTTTGGGACACCAACATCCCATGTTTTATTTCTTTATCTCTCTTGTCAAGATCAACCCTGAGATTTAATGGTTTTCCTTCTTCCGTTCATGCAGTATGAAATTTCCTATGCTTTGCATAGCTTGTGTACAGTATATGGAGTTGAGTGATTTTGTATCTTCTCTTTAATGCCTGCCAGCGTTCAGTACAGCCATGTTGGAGGAGCTCTGGTGAACCTTGACATACACAGTAATGAACATTGTACAGGAAAAGCACCAATAATATCTATGAAATTGTATCTCTGTGCATAGGGTCAAGGTGGCTTTACGGCTCAATCACACAAGTCATTTTTACATCTGTTTCAAACAGACCGCTCTTGCAGTGAAAACTTGCGTTCTTCACCCAGGACTTGCCCATTCACAGGTCAATGGGTCAGTGAAGAAGTCTGAACCACATAGAAGGGTGGCCTGTTTTTGTATTTTACTGATGGTTGTAAGGAGATGCTGTGTTATATTCTTCAGTCATGCAAACCGATGACATTGCTTTGGAAATACTAAAGCAAACTGAAGGAAAACATAACATTTTTACTGACAGAACTTTCAACGAGTTTAAAGAGGTTGACCCTTCCCATACATTGTGGCCATATCGCTAGGATTTGTGGGCTCCGTTCTACAGATAGGTGCGGGCCCCAGAGGTATGCTAGCGATATGCCCCCAACGTATGAGATGGCCCAACCCTTTTAACATTGTTTGTGTGCATCAGCCTAAATTCAATACTATGGCCCAGATTTAGCAACCCTCAAGATGGTGTACACTTAGACAGGCTGTCTAGATCTGCACCAGGTTTATCACAGTGGTTCAGACTGGATGATAAATCTGGTTGAGTCTATACCAACTATTGTTCGCCTTACGTTGAGACAGATTTTTAAGCCAGAATTGACCCAAAACTTTGTTGAAAATGGCCCACCTTCGGCCCAGCCATCTTGTCCTTCACGTCCGAAAAAAAGTGGACAAACCCTATATGCGTGACAAAGAATCATGTTTAAAAAAAGAAAAAAGCTGGACATCTCATGCCACACATTTTGTATATTCTGAGTCAAGAAGAAAGGTACAGAGGACACATCTGTATGTGCGTGTCTTCTAATGTTGCCTTGAGATTACTATGGAATATCCGCTCCGTTTTAGATCTACAAACACTTCTCTCCGATAAAACGTGCCTTTATTTCTTGCTCACAGTTCCACACCGGCTTGGCTTGGTTCATCTGAGCGGCTCATTTGTTTTTATTCCATCACGTTTCTATGTATACAGCTTACACATAATATTGACTCCGTTTCATCGTTCTCGAAAATGCACAAAGATATGCTTTCTATCCATTTGGCAGAGTGCTTTATAATTGGCACTAGAACTGCGACCATCCTCCCTGCCAACTTTGGAAAACTCATTGCATTAACACGAGGCTTCCACTAATGAAGCCATCATACACATTGCACATAACATGGGACACAGCCGATAATGTGAATAATGCCGTTGTATAATTCCCCTTCAGTTCTTGTAACGGCGGAAAGTTAATTAGAGGTTGGGTTGCGCAGACAGCTACAAAACCCTACATGTAAAGTGACAGAAAGGGAGAGGGAGGCACACCATGTAAAGAACTCTAAAGAGATTGCCTTTATTTCTCCTAGGCTTCACCAGCAATTAAAAGAGTCCCTGGAGAAGCAGCTGGAGTCGCTCCCTAGTAATGCTGCTCTGGCCAGCGAGGCTTCTGCAGAACAAGAATTCATTCAAAACCTACAGGAACAATTGCAACTCGCGAATCAAGTAAGCCGGAAGTCTTGGGTTATGCTGAAATCCTTTCCAGTGGAAGCAATGCACCGTCCTGATGGTATCGCACCTATGTGTGCTTCCTTCTCCCATGAAGCCAAGTCAGGATAAACCTAAAAAAAAAATAACATTGACGAAATTAAACCTTTTATGACTTTGGTAAGAGCTATTTTAGCTCTGCTGGCACAGCTTTCTTAAACTACACAGATGTACACTAACTCACGAAACATCTGTGACCTATTAAATTAGCTCTTCATATATGGTGTTAGAATAGAAATCCTATCTGGAGTACACAAGGTACAGCAATATACCGCGCAGCCCTTCAGCCTGTGATGGCGCGTACACTGGAGATCGGTGAAGCAACACTGCCCCCTGCTGGAGAGCTTTGTACTTCTGCTTAACCTTCATTGCAATTTTATGTTTAGTTTCTGAAATGGCTGCAGTTTTCTGCGCTCAAATACAGGAGAAAACAAGTAAATTGCTCTGCTGCTTTCACGTAAATTATTATTATTATTATTATTATTATTATTATATATATTAAAAAAATAGCCTAAGTCCTCTATTCACATTATTACTTATTACTGGTCTTCTTTTTATAGGAAAGGGACAGTGCATTACAGCTGTGGCAGACGGTTGCGCAGGAAATGGATCGCTTGCAAGTCATGTACCAGAAACATATGACGGATGCACATTTACATGTGGCAGAGAGACAGAAGCAAAAGGTAGTCTTCTGCTTAGGCTGGAATATACACGACTGTGTGAAAGATTTAGGCAGGTGTGGAATAATTCTGGAAAGTAAGAATGCTTTCAGTATATTTTAGTTTATTTCTATCAATTAACAAAATCCAAATTGAATGGACAAGAGAACTCTTTGTAAGATCATGTGCTACTTGGGGTACTTTCACACTTGCGATAGAGGATTCCGGCAGGCAGTTCCGTCGCCGGAACTGCCTGCCGGATCCATCAAAACGCATGCAAACTGATGGCATTTGTCAGACGGATCAGGATCCTGATCCGTATGACCAATGCATTGACATGCCGGATCCGTCTCTCCGGTGTCACCTGGAAAAACAGATCTGGCATTTATTTTCTTCACATTTTTTGCGTTCTGAGCATGCACAGACCGCAATGCCAGATCCGTTTTGCCGGAACACTCGGGGGCCGGATCCGGCATTCCAGCATGTTTTCTGGAATTTTGGCCAGAGATAAAACCGTAGCATGCTGCAGTATTATCTCCGTCCTGAAAAGTCAAAAAGACTGAACTGAAGACATCCTGAACGGATTGCTCTCCATTCAGAATGCATTAGGATAAAACTGATCAGTTCTTTTCCGGTATTGAGCCCCTAGGACAGAAATCTATGCCGGAAAAGAAAAACGCAAGTGGACGTGTGAATGGAGCCTTAGTATGATCATGTGCTACTTAGTCTTAGTATAATCATGTGCTACTTAGTCTTAGTATGATCATGTGCTACTTAGTCTTAGTATGATCATGTGCTACTTAGTCTTAGTATGATCATGTGCTACTTAGTCTTAGTATGATCATGTGCGACTTAGTCTTAGTATGATCATGTGCTACTTTTGATGAATCAACTTCTTTTTTGGAGCCAGAGACAGTATGACAGTATCCCTCTCATGTGACGGCACAGAACATGCTCACCTGTTGGCTCTTCAAGGATTGTTTTGAGCACGTTCTAGTCCCCACTGCCAAAAGATGGCTTTTGTACATCTACAGTTTCTTGATAGATCAGCAGAGCATGTATTGGTTCCACCAGAGCATATTACGGTAGTAGTCATGTTTCAGATGCATAGTCCTTCATCAGGCTGTGGTGGGTTGTGTTCTTGAGTACGCTACTCACAGTAATCTGCTTTCCACCCTAAGCTGATGAAGAACCGTACATCCAAAACCACTCTTCAACTGTAACATGCTCTGAGGGAAACCAAGAAACTAATTTACATTCACTTGAGATTGAGAAATAAGTCCTTTCTTCTCAGCCACTGAGTTTGGCACTTTAAATAGCTGTTTATTGGATGCAGTTGTTTCCACTGGTGTAAACCCAAGCCAAAGTTTTGATCCAGAATGCCAACCTTTTTAGAAAGTATGTGGAATTTACTATATATAATGGGGGGTCATTAATTAAGACCAGCATTTTAGATGCCGGTCTTAATAAACCCGTGCACTGGCGGTGGATCCGCCGAAGTTCTGAAGAGGCGCTGGCCTCTACATAACTTTGGTGTATCCACCACCAGTCTAAATGTAAGACCGCCTCCTTGGTGGCTTAAATTTAGACCATTTTAAACTGGCGTACATCTGATAGTAAATGACCCGCAATGTATTTGTTGGTCACTTCCAGCTCTACTGTGTTATTTTGGGTGCTGGCAGCTGCTGAGAACAGCTGTTTGTTGGAGGTGTTGCACCCTTAGGCGCCTTTCACACGAGCGAGTTTTCCGCGCGGGTGCGATTCGTGAACGCGTAGCACCCGCACTGAATCCTGACCTATTCATTTATGGTTCAATAAGATTTTATTATTATTATTATCAAATACAATCATAAGAGAACATCCCAAATTGCAGTATACATACCGCATACAAAGATACATTGCGACATGCAATCATGAACAGCAGTACAGCATAAAGGACAAGGTATAAGCATGTATCTGTATCTGTATAACAAACAGTCAGCTGACAAAAAGTCAGAGGAAACAAAGGCCCTAAAGGGCTTAATAAGGCCTCAAACAAATGATGTATAGGCCAATAATTCTAGACAAACTTGACATAAAAGGGGGGAAGACAGGGTGACACACAAGAGGAGGGGAGGGGGGGGGGGGAAATCATAGGTCATATCTAGAGAATAGCTAGGTACTATTAAGGAGGAGAATCAGGGAGAACCCCAGATGGAATCCTGACCTATTCATTTAAATGAGTCTGTGTACATGAGTGTTTGTTTTTTTTCATGCATCAGTTCTGCGTTGCGTGAAAAACGCAGCATGTTCTATGTTCTGCATTTTTCGCGCAGCCCTGGCCCCATAGAAGTGAATAGGGCTGCGTGAAAAACGCATTGCATCCGCAAGCAAGTGCGGATGCAATGCGTTTTTCACTGATGGTTGCTAAGAGATTTGTAAACCTTCAGTTTTTTATCACGCGCGTGAAAAACGCATTAAAACGCATTGCACCCGCGCAGAAAAAAATGAACGCAATCGCAGACAAAACTGACTGAACTTGCTTGCAAAGTGGTGCGAGTTTTCCTGAACGCACCCGGACCTAATCGTCACGCTCGTTTGAAAGAGGGCTTAGGCCTCTTTCGCACGAACGATATGGATTAGGTCCGGATGCGTTCAGTGGAACTCGCACCATTTTGCAAGCAAGTTCAGTCAGTTTTGTCTGCGATTTCGTTCAGTTGTTTAGTTTTTTTCCGCACGGGTGCAATGCGTTTTGATGCGTTTTTCACGCGTGTGATAAAAAACTGAGGTTTACAAACAACATCTCTTAGCAACCATCAGTGAAAAACACATTCCATCTGCACTTGCTTCCAGATGCCATGCGTTTTTTACTGAAGCCCCATTTACTTCTATGGGGCCAGGGCTGCGTGAAGAACGCAGAATATAGAACATGCTGCGTTTTTTACACAACGCAGAACTGATGCGTGAAAAAAATGCCCATTGAAATGAATGGGTCAGGATCCAGTGCGGGTGCTATGCGTTCACGTCACGCATTGCATCCGCGCTGAAAACTCGCTCGTGTGAAAGGGGCCTTACTGATGTGATAATGATAACCTATCCTAAGGCTAGGTCACCAATACCTAAAGCTTAAAGAGGTTCTCTGGGAATTACATAAAATTACTGAAAATACTTAAATATTACTTTATTATAAATATATTACCAAATACCTCTTATTAGTTGTAATGGCTCGTATTGTCTAGGGAGCAATCATTTGGAGAAATAAAATGGCTGCTGTCCTATTAGTACACACAATACCTGTCCTAATCACACAGGAGGACAAGTTACTTCACAACACTGAGGCAAAGAATTGCCTCATTCTCTTCTCTACTCTACTTGTCAAGTATTATGATCCTGAATACAGCTGAAAAGATCTTCAGCTGAATCTCTGTAGGAATGGGGATCATGAGGAGACATGAAGTACAGAGAGGAGGTGGGCATGTGGCTAATGAAACGCAGCACTTGTATGGAGTCTCCATTACCACAATATGTCCTGTCCATTCTCTCTGTACTTCATGTCTCCTCATGAACTCCATTCCTACAGAGATTCAGCTGAAGATCTTATCGGCTGTATTCGGGATCATAATCCTTGACAAGTAGGGCAGAGATGAGGATGAGGCAGCTCTTTAGCTCAGTGTTGTGAAGTAGCTTGTCCTCCTGTGTGATTAGGACAGGTTTTGTGTGTACTAATAGGACAGCGGCCATTTTATTTATCCCAATGATTGCCCCTAGACAAAGTGATCCATTCTAATGAAAGGTATTTGGGAATATATTTATAATAAAGTAATATTTAAGTATTTTCATTTTCTTAATTCCTGAGGACCCCTTTAAACAACTGCTTTAAAGTATACCTCCTCCCCTCTGACCTTCTGCATGGAGTTTATATGTTCTGTCCGTGTTTGCATGGGTTTCTTCACAATACTCCAGTTTCGTCCCACACGCTAAAGACCTACTGGTAGGTTAATTTGTAATTTAGGTTGTGAGGCCTATTGGAAACGGGAACTGATGTGAGGGTTGACAATGTCTGCACAGCACTGCACATGCCGTTTTTGCTTTTACATTAGTTTATTTGGAAGTGTCATGTTGCTTTACACTTTGAAAGAATAGCAATTGGTTAGCTTTTAATTTATCTCTTAGGAAGAGCTAACAAATCTTCAGCAGTTCACCAAACAACTTCATGGCGCACATGAAAAGTCTGAACAGGTAGGTGAGATACCCATAAAGACAGTATTGACTGTGATGTGTGAAATGTAATGGAAAGGGTGTGTGAAAGAGCGGCTTTACTGAAGTATGAACAGTGCACATTTAAGGGTCCATTACAGGCTTCTCATAAGGTAAGTCTAATGGTGTGTTAAAATCACAGCTTCACTCCATTTTACACTGAATATACTTTTTAACGGTGTGTGTTTAAGTGACTGATAACTATTGCTATAAAGGATAAAAGGTAGCAAGTTCCTTTTCCTAGGTCCTTATAAGAAGTGTACACAGACTGTATATGAAGCCACTTCTGATATATCTGCTTTCCAGTTCATTTTTGGAACTTCCACCCCAGCCTGTGGAACCTGTGGAAAAATCCACGCACTTTATTCTGGCTCGCTTTCTTCACTGGTCTTCTGTAAACCTCCGGACGGATGGGGTCACATACGTCGTTGTGCCCAGTGACTGGCCTGAGTAGTCACTGCTGTGTCACATGCTGCTTGAGGAAACATCTCTGCTGAGCTAGTCATTGACCGCAGTGGCACAGGTGACCCCATCCATCCAGAAGACCAATGAAAAGGGCCAGGGAGTTGGAATGGAGTTGCACAGAGCAGGTGAGTATGGAACATTCCACAGGTATCTCAGGCTGCAGGAGCGGCCTGGGAAGTTAAAGAGTTAAGGGGCCTCATGCTGTAGGCGGGTCCAAATTGACAGAAGGTTGGGCAACACAAGTACATGGGACCAGCAATACCGTAGTGCAGCACAAAATGCCGCCCCTGCAGAACCAAATACCACAGTGCAGCGCAAAATACTACCACCCCCGCTGCAGTATTCAACTGCATCACAGTCCTGAGGATGGTGATGCAGCTGAATTCAGGAGGGAACAGGTCAAGTGCATAAGTACCTGATGCTCCTAGCATTTATTACTGCTGAGAGCATGTCATCAATAAGAGATCGGCGGGGGTAATATTCCAGGCATCACTGCTGATCAGCAGTATGAAAGGGTATTAGAGTTTGTGCGAGCGCTTCATCCTCTTGAGTATTTACCTGCACACCGCCCCCCCTTCTAGCGTCGATGCAGTGTAATTACAACTTTTCGTCCCGCTACACTGCACTTCCATTACAATCTAGACAGCATGTAGGTAAATATTGAAGAGGATGCAGCGCTCACATAAGCGCCACGACCCCTTCGAACAGCTGATCAGCAAGGGTGCGCAGAGTCGGACCCCCACTGATCCGATATTGATAAGTCATCAATATTATATCACTGCACAACTTGCCTTTTCAGCTCCCACAATGCACTGTTCTCTGGTAACAGGAGTCCCACAGATTCTGAATTTACCTTTCTGTCAGACAAAACAATAAAACATTATGTAATTAAAAGTGGTGGACAATAATATTATTGGAGCAGGTCATTCAAGAGCGGAGTTTTAGTTTGATCTTTTTTATTAAATAATTGAAGTAGAACTTTATTTGCTGTGCAGAGTCTTTGGCAACTCTCAGCTGATGTTACTGCTGTGGCCGAGGGTGTGGAAAGTTCTAGTTCAGGTCCTGAAAAATCTTTTTTCCATTTTTTTTGAGGCCGTAATGTGTGATAAACACCATTGAATCAAGCTATTTGCTTCGAAGACATCAGTAGTTTAGTATACCCTTTGGATTAATTTCATGCACATGTTCTGTGGTTTCTCGTGTAATTGTGGTTACCAGGCGTTGTGAGAACATGCAGGACATTGAGTCATCTCCAGACATAACCCAGCACTTGGTTTTGAATAGACTGAACAGCAAAGGGTTAGAAAGGAAATCTTTGTAACGGTTTAGTCAGCTGTGTATCTCTTACTAATGTAGAGCTGTCTATGGCCCTGCGTTATTACAGTCTAGTCACATTATTATGACCACCAGCTCATATCCAGAGTAACCGCAGTGTGCAACATAAACAGCAGCTAGATGGGCTGGGAGTGACTCGGTAAGGGTTGTCCAGGTATCTGGAGACATGCCGACCGCAGTACACCCCACAGCTTCTGGAGGGTGTGTGAGGGAAGATCGATAGAGAAAACTCAACGATTGAGGTGGTCCCACAGATGCTTAACTTGGTTCAAGTCTGTGGAATTATGGGGCCAGGGTAGTACTTGGAAGTCTTGGTCATGCTCTTCCAACCATTGTTGGACATTTCTAGGCATGTGACATGTCGCATTGTCTTGCTGGAAGTTCGCACGCGACCCAGGGAAGTCCAACAATGTGTATGGGCGTACGTGATCTGCAAGAATATCCAAATCGGTTGAGAGTGCCTTCCACATGGATGAGTGGGCCCAGAGAATGCCACAAAAACATTCCCCAGACCATAATGCTACCGCCACCAGCTTGTGTTCTTCCAGCAATGGTTGCAGGGTGTTTGTTCTCTGATATTTCTCACCTGACATGCCAACATCTATCCGTTCGATGAAGCAGAAAACATGACTTATTGGCAAGCGGAGGTCCTATTCCAATACTGCTGTGAAAATTGAAGCCTGTTCTGCTAATGTAACTTCATTAGTAGAGGTGCAGTGACCATCCGTCAGTTTTGGAGCCACATACGTGTAGGGTTCGCTTAACCTTTGATTAACACACACATCTAGTAGCCCCCTGGTTCATTTTAGCAGTGAGGTGCTCTACTGCAGTGTGCTGGTCTGTCCTTGCACACCTTCGTAGATGACCTCTCACATCAATAGCACGCGGTGCACTGCAGTTTTCACATCGCTTATTCGCAGTGGTGCCATTTGTCCTCTCACTATACACTTTCACCACAGCAGCATGCGAACAGTTCACAAACTGCACAGTTTCAGAAATACTGCCATCTTTGGACCCAAAGACATTAAACATCCATTTTTGGAACTCTGATAAATCGTACCTTTTACCCATGACACTAAGGACTTCTTTCATGAGCCATGTGCTGCTGATGTAGAAAGTAGGAAGTGGTCATAATAATGTGACTTGACTGTGATCTTACTTGAAGCTTTAGTCCTGTTACAAGACTTGTTCAAAGGTCAGACGTTAACTCCTAGGGAAGCAGCCCTCAGTAGGCTGCACTAAAGTGACCGTTTTCCTTTTTTCTGGAGGAGCGCTACTTTGCATAACGTTTTTTTGCCAGGGAGCATTGTCTGGCCTATAAGACTTACTATGGTATATTAGGCATTTGTTGGTTGACAACAAAATGTCCAATAGGTACGGGTTCCACCTCTATCTTAAGAGTGGGTACTACAGTAAATGGAGAGGTGCCTGTGCATGTACGCATCTCTCCATTCATTGTCATGAGACTTCCGATAATAACCAAATAAGTGTGCTCCGCTACTGTCAGAAGTCCCCTAGCAGTGAATAGAGAGAGCAACCTCTCCATTAATTGCAATGCACAACTGGGTTCAGTTTTTGAGATAGGAGCAGGTCCCAGAAATGAACCTTGAATTCACTTTCTCTGTTCTATCAGAACATTTCCTTTGCCAGCAAGTGGTTGTTATCTCAGTCAACTTTTTCCTGGCCAGGAACGTTGTCAGGTGTATGCTAGATATCTCTTCCCACACTGATGTGAGATATTTCTATATTTAAACTCTGTCTTCAGTGATGTCCTATTAGAAGCCCTCAGGGCGTCATGTTTGTACAATTTATGTATAAATATGATGATTGGACTTTTCCTTTTATTCAAAAGCAAAACTAAAAGGGTAGACTTGCACTGAGGCAGCTGACAGCCCATGTTACATAACCAGTCACTCTCTGAAGGGTGGGAGAAGGTGCGAAACATAATTTATTACTGAGAAAACTATTTTAGACTTTTGCACAGAGCTATGTATGCTTTTTATATCCCAGCCACCCCACAAAACCCAAGTAGAGTAACAGTCTGTCCTAAATCTCAGACCCCTCTAATATACCTATGGCATGGGATATGGGCTGGCCCCTCTACCCAAAAGCTCTGGCAGAAAATAAGCACTTATCTCCTCACACTAGTCACTCTTGGTTCTACTTTCCGTACAATCTATCCATCCTGTGGGACCATAAGAAAAGGGCTTATCTGTCATGCCCTGCTCAGGCTATGTGAGATTAGTAGCACGTGTGTAGCCTTTTGTTTTTGTTTGGAGTGGAGCTATATCCGCCTCCATTCAGGTGCACTGGGTGGGGTCGTTGGTTTGAGTTTAAATTACGCCCACTGTGCGGGTTATAGCTTTTGTCTGGCTCAGAGGAAGGAAGGAAGGATTTACTGTTCCTGCTCAGTAAAAGATAAGTTGGTGTTGCTTTCTTGTGGTTGTCTGTCTAGGCTGTTAGAGAGACGCCTGCCCCCTCCAGGTCCTGAGGGAGCAGGCTGCCTCTTTCCCCCTTTCACCATCTTAGGGATTTTAGGGTATCTTCAGCCTAGGCACGGCGACACGGTCAGGGTCTGAACGTGGGCATAGAAGTCTAGGGAGAGCTGGTAGGGGTTTGTCAGGAGCTGAACTTCATCCCCAGCTTCTTGCCTAGACACTTGTTTGTTTATATTCTGTGCATCTTGTATCCTGTCCGCCGTGACATCATCCTCAAGGAGACAGGGAAGGCATGAAATCAACCACATTATCTTACTGGTAGCAAAGCGTGAACCTTTAAAAATTGGCTACTGTAGGTCTCTCAACTCTCTGTAATGAATAAAGTATTCATACCCCTTAAACCTTTCCACATTTTTTCACTTTACACCCACAAACTTAAATGTATTTTATTGTTTTTTTTTGTTATAGAACAACACAAACTAGCAAGTATGTGTGAAGTTAAAAAAAGAAAATGATACATGGTTTTCAAAATTTTTAATAAATAAAAATATAGAAAGTGGGGAGTGCATTTGTATTCAGCTCCCCTGAGTCAATACTTTGTAGGACCACTTTTTTCTGCAGTTACAGCTGCAAGTCTTTTGGGGTATGTCTCTACCAGCTTTGCACATCTAGAGGCTGAAATTTGTGCCCATTCTTCATTACAAAATAGCGCAAGATCAGTCGGATCGGATGGAGAGCATCTGTGAATGCCAATTTTCAAGCCTTGCCACAGATTCTCAATGGGATGTAGTCTAACACATAAATGTGCCTTGATCTAAACCATTCCATTGTAAATCTGGCTGTATGTTGAGGGTTGTTATCCTGATGGAAGATGAACTGCCGTCTCAAGTCTCAAGTCTTTTGCCGCCTCTATCAGGTTTTCCTCCAGGATTGCCCTGTATTTAGCTCCATCCGCCTATCCATTAACTCTGACCAGCTTCCCTGTCCCTTTTGTAGAAAAGCATCCCCACAGCATAATGCTGCCACCTCCTTGTTTCATGGTGGGAATGGTGTGTTCAGTGTGATGTGCACTGTTATTTTTCTGCCACACATAGCGTTTTGCATTTAGGTTAAAAAGTTAAACTTTGATCTCCTCTGACCAGAGCACCTTCTTCCACATATTTGCTGTGTCCCCTACATGTTTTGTGGCAAACTGCAAATGGGACTTCTTATGGCTTGCTTTCATAAATGGCTTTCTTCTTGCCACTCTTCCATAAAGGCCAGATTTAGTGGTGCACAAGACTAATAGTTGTCCTGTGGACAGATTCACCTACCTGCGCTGTACATTTCTGCAGCTCCTCAAGAGTGACCATGAGCCTCTTGGCTGCTTCTCTAATTAGTGCTCTTCTTGCCTTGGCTGTCAGTTTAGGTGGATGGCCTTGTCTTGTTAGGTTTGCAGTTGTGCCATACGCCTTACATTTTTTATAACATAACCCTGCTTTACACTTCTTCACAACTTTTTCCCTGTCTGGTGTGTTCTTTGGCTTTCGTGATGCTGTTTTATTATTATTATTTAGTATTAAAGCGCCATTCATTCTATAGAGCTGTGCATATGATAAGGGGTATACATACATAATACAGACCGTTGCATTAAGCATGAACAAGACGAGTTACAAACTGGTACAGAAGGAGAGAGGGCCCTGCCCGTGAGGGCTTACAATCTACAAATTTGATCACTAATGTTCTCTAACAAACCTCTGAAGCCTTCACAGAACAGCTGTAGTTATACTGAGAATAAATTACACACTGGTCGACTCTACTACTTTACTAATTAGGTGACTTCTGAAGGTAATTGGTCACATTGGATTTAATTTAGGAGAATCAGAGTACAGGGGGTTGATTACAAATGCACGCCACACTTTTCAGATTTTTATTTATTAACAATTTTGAAAACCATGTATTTCCTTTTCACTTCACACATACTTAAAGCATAACTGTCATGTTTTCATCAAAAAATCTATTTTAGCATATGTTACTGCTGCAGCAGCATTATGCATAAAGCAATCTTCAGTTTCTTCACATACCATCTTCAGTTTCTTCACATACCATCTTCAGTTTTCCCCTTAGTTACGGCTGTCTTGAATCATACAATATGAGGATCTTCTCAAGATGGCTCCTCTGCCAGTTCTCCGAGGCCAAAACTGCCTCCCCTTACTTCCCATACACACTTGCTGTAGTCAGCAGCTTCCTGCCAGCCAATCAATTGGTTTACTGGGAGACACGCCTCCTCACTCTGAAGCCTAATGCAGCCATGCAGTGTGAAGGACCGCCCCTCTGTTTTCTGTTTACATTAAGTTGGGAGACAGATGAGCCCTAGCAACGGTCTTTTAAGGGAGCAGTGGAAAGGGACAGGAGACATTAATGAAAGCTGTTATTATAAGGTAATTACAGATCTTTTGGCAATCCTTGACAGACTAAGGCTCCATTCACACGTCCGCAATGTGTTTTGCGGATACACGGAAACACGGATCCGCAAAACACGGAAAGCGGCAATGTGTGTTCCGCATTTTGCGGACCGCACATTGCCGACATAATAGAATATGCCTGTTCTTGTCCGCAATTGCGGACAAGAATAGGACATGTTCTATTTTTTTGCAGAAACGGAAGCACGGATGCGGAAGTGCGGATCCGCAAATGGGGATGCGGACAGCACATTCCGTCCCCATAGAGAATGAATGGGTCCGCACTCTTTCCGCAAAATTGCGGAAAGGATGCGGACACATTTTGCGGACGTGTGAATGGAGCCTAACTCGGGTATACATGCCTAGCTCTAATAAGCTAGCAAATAAAAATAAAAATATGACTGTTATCCTTTAATATTTTGCGTTGGTCTATCACATAAAATCCCATAAAATACATTTTAGTTTGTGGGTGTAAAGTGAAAACAAAAGTGGAAAAGTCAAAGGGATATGAACACTTTTTTAAGGCACTGAAATGTGCATACCAAATATTTCTGCTACCGTTTGTTTACTTTTTTTTTTTTTTTTAAAGTAGAAGAAATAAATCCTATATATGATAAATATTTTTTAACACTCTAAAGAGTCCAGAAAAATAGATTGTCCAAGTGTCTGTGCTAGAAGAGACTTTTTCCCAAACACTCCATTTTTACAATGTGTTCCCTCAAATAGATGGTTTCTTCCATAGTATGGCACAGGAGCTGCGGCTGCACCATCTCCAGTGTAAGCCGGCTGTAATATAGAGCCGGGCTCCCACTGATCGGAGTTAACTACTTTCTGGATGGTTTATGCCTTAGATGACGTGCGCTTTCCCTTTCTGCTATTGAGATCTGTCATAGGATCTCAATAGCGGGGGAAAACGCTTCGGTTTTGTCCCCATTCATTGTCAATGGGGACAAAACTGAACGAAACGGAGTGCACCAGAATGCATTCTGTTCCATTTGGTTGCGTCCCCATCGTGGACAGAATAATGCTGCAAGCAGTGTTTTTCTGTCTGCGATGTGGTGCGGAGCAAGACGCAAAAGAAAACTGATCCATCCCCCAATGACTTTCAATGGAGTTCATGACGGATCTGTCTTTGCTATGTTAGATAATACAACCGGATCCATTCATAACAGAGGCAGATGGTTGTATTATCAGAACAGAAGCGTTTTTGCTGATCCGTGATGGATCCAGCAAAAATGCTGGTGTGAAAGTAGCCTAAGGGGTTTGATAGGGTAACTGACAAAGCCATCTGCACCAGCAACATGATTGTAGGGTGCTGATGGTTGCCATGACATCCAGGGGACCTGACAGTGGTATCCCATGGCTGCCACCTTAGTACTCATATTAGGCCCTGCCAGCCATAATACACTACAATACATATGTATTGTAGTGTATTATACCCGCAATCATTTCCTTAGTGATGAAGTACCCTAGAGGTAAAAATTGTTTTTAAAGAAAACATTAATAAAATATATAAAACCAAAAAACAAACTATGTCTCCCCATTAAAAATGAATTATTATGCAATTAAAAATCAAATAAAGTACACTTAATTGGCATTACCACGCTCGTAATGCCCCAACCAATTAAATGATCCTGTTACAATCATAATGGCCACAATAAAAAAAGTATAAGGTTTACTATTTTTCTTATCTCGCGTTCCAAGAAATGGAATAAAAAGGGTGCATACAGCTGTGTCGATGTAAAAAAAAAAAATTATGGCTCTTGGAGTGCAAGAAATAAAAAAACAGCAAAACAAAATGCTTGATAAATGAGATCCCGCCAAGTAGACAGATTGCCACGGGTGCTTTATTATTACCACAAGATAAAAACAGATTAACAGCGTGTAGCAAACAACATAGTGAGGCCTGGCCAGACTTCTCACCTGACCCTTGGAAGAAGACCAACACCAGGGTCAGCTGAGAAGTTTGGCATGTCACATTCTTTTGTTTGTATGTATCAACTATTGGCTTCTTCAGTCTAACCCTCCCCAGAAATGTTAGATCCCTTGTGAGATGTTACTTTATAAGGTTTTCCCTCCTTATAAAGTGGTGGCATATTGGTAGGATATACCATCACGTTATGATTTGTCAAGCCCCTGGGACAGCCACATTCCTGAGAATAAGTTTAGCACTGCATCTCCTCTAGGTTTTTCCTGCTCAGTTAGGCCATTGGACACCCACCTTGCTGGAAACTACAGCCTGTCCCATTCAACTGAATGGGGCTGAACTGTTTAGGGGACCAACAGTGAAAGAGAACGCAGCACAGGTGCCCTTTCCTCTCCAGGATCGGAAGGGGGTTCCAGAGATTAGACCTCCGTAGATCATAAAGTGATAGCATGTCCTGACGATATACCATAAGTTTATAAAATGGAAATACTCCTTTTAATATACGTGAGTCATTCTATGACTCCTCTTATGTTATTACTTGAACTGTCCATAAAGTTGAATCTTATAATTAGAGACATGGGCTACCCCTGTCTGACAGACAGCCCTGGGGACTAAAGGATCAATTAGAATTTGATTTATTTTTCTGCTTTCAGCAGTCTTACAAAGAAATAATATACAATAATTTAGTCCTATATACATATTAAAGGGGTACTCTCACTATAGACCTGCATGGCTGCTTTCTTAACACCCATAGAACTGATTGTGAACATTCAGCAACCAAATGCTGAGTAGTCTGACCCTACAGTAATTCTCTCTTCTGTTTGTACCCTAATCTATATTATGTGTGTAAGGAGGAAGTAGCGGGCGGAGTATGAGTGCAGGATCAGACTACGCATGGTTTTTTGTCTGCTACCAAGGAGATGACTGGGTCTCAATAAGAACTGTAGGCACGAAACCATAACGTTGCTTCATTAAAATGTGGACATAGCCTGTCACTGCCTGACAATGAACGTATGCAGCCAGTTATCAGATGTCGGTGGCGATCTTTACAACTAGAAATGAGAGGGAACCACCAGCTTGCCCAATGTCCCATCTGTAGGACAAGTCAATATAGTACTCTAAATAACTAAAGGGGCTTTTCCAGGAGTAGAAGATTGGTGTCCAATCCTCAGGATAGGCTATCCATATCAAGACGTAGGGGACTCCTGGCACACCCGCTTCCCTGATCAGCAGTCTGAAAACGCTGCACTGCTCCAGTGAGCCTCTTCCTGGGCCAGTGATGTCACGTTGTGCAGCTCAGTCCCATTCAAGTGAATATACAGTATATCCAAAATCAGACGGTCCAGAAGTGGGTTTGGAAAACTTCTTTAATAATTAAACAACATGTTTCAGAGTCAACAGACTCCTTTATCAAGCCTATGAGGAGCTAAAATGTGAGGCTCTTTGCTGGAAGGGAACTGGTACCCACATTTAGACTCTGTGTAGACCAGGGTCAGATTGGCCATAGACCTTACAGGGAAATTTCACGGTGGGCTGATGCCCAGGGGGCCGCCTGGGCCTTCCTCACGGCCGGCTAGTGGAAGTTCTTGGGGATGCATTTTGTGTCTGCTGGCAGTAGTTTGTGATGGACTGTGGTATTTGGCTCTGTTGGGGTGGTATAATGTGCCACAATATGGTATTGCTGGCTCTGCCTTCCATCATTTTGGACCTGACTAGAAGACAGAACCATTTTTAGAATTTTTTTCCAGGGCCATTTTAAGTTCCCAGTCCGCCCCTGGTGTAGACTATATAGACTGTGCTTGGTATGTTTTGAGGAGCACCATGACCTCTTCACACAGCTGATTAAGGGGGGCGCAAGGTGTCAGACCTTCACCTTACCCCCCAGAAAACCCCTTCAAAATGATATCAAGTGTTTATTTCTGTACCCGTCTATTGTAGTTGTGTATCATTCCTAATATTACATAGAATTTATCTGAATATTGACATTATTTATATAAAAAATGTATGTTTTTATTTTTGAGACAAATCAACAGTTTCTTCAGACAGTGAGTGACCAGCAAATAGAAATCAACCAACTTCAAAAACAGCTAAGGTATTGTATGGGCAGATTTCTGGATTTGTGGAAAAGTCTGTTTGTAAAGTACCGTTCTGCAACATTGCATTTAGATAATGCAGTATTAGGAGCCTGAAACATGGACAGCCATGGAAAATAGCAAGTTGAAGTAAGGGCTGTAAATTGTCTTCTATAGATTGTACAGTGTAATTATTAACTATTGTGATGGACGATTTCTGCACGTTTGTGACTATTTAGTTGTGCTTTTTCCTTATGTGCCGCATATTTCACAGATTACTCTGAGTCTAAGAGTACAAACTGTGCAGATGCTTTCTCACAGTATGTGGGTGTCGTAATAGCCTATTTGTTTGGTCCAATGTATGTTAACAGGCAAGCCAAATTGGATGTAAAAGTAGGAACTATGAAAGCTGAGGAAATGGCTACAGTTGTAAAATCATTTGAAGAGCAGGTGAAAAGAAAGGTGAGTCATGAATTACGGTATGTTTTTTTGAGGTTGACCATAGATGAAACTGAGGTGACTTTACTAGTGGAGGACAAACTGGAACCTGTCGGTGCAGGAGATGAATGAAAGATTGGGTGTTGGAGTGTAGTAAAAGTGTCACACACATTAGATATTTGGTAAAGGATCCAGGATTACCTATGGCATCCACCAACAATTTACGGTTGTTATTATTATTATTATGGAGGTAGCTCTGCTCTGGGAGGAAGTAGACAAACTGCAGACTGGAAGATGGACACGAAGCTGAGCCCATCAGCAAAAAGTTAGTAACTCCTGGACAACCACTTTAAGTTCGGTAGACCCCTTAGAGTTATCATGATGCACAAACCATGTAGACCCAAATAGCTGAATTACCAACAAGCAGTGGGATGGCTGTACAGCGTTCTGATCCCAACATGGCTGCTGATGGAGGGTCATATGACCCTATCCATACTTCAGTGTCCTCCATTGAACTGCGCTGCTCATGTCAAGGAAAATGAATGCAGTTCAGTGGAGACCACTAATGGCCGGATGGGGTCATATGGCCCTCCCTCAGTGGCCATGTTGGGAACAGCATGCCGCACAGCTAAGGATGTGGACCGGTGTAGGCCATCAGGCAGCTGTTGTAAAAGCAGGGAACCGGGCAGATGTTCTCCATACATTATATTAGTAAGTTGCTTTACGTGCTATTCCGATGCATGATTAAAGAGTGGCCAAGCCCTTTAGACAGTAATGGCATATCCTTCTGTTGGGTTTGAGTGGTGGGAATGTAATATCTAGGACCTCCAGGTGATGAGCCCATGGATGGTCAGTGGCACTCCTGCAGATGGTGCCTCCTATTCACCATTTACACATGCACGGTGGCTGTACCTGGCAGGGCTAACGAGTCAGTGTGTGATAAACTGCAGAAATTCTGCTTACCGACATTGCTGCCCATCCTTGAATCATCATGGAGACCCAGAGGTCTGAGTTAGCTATGTATTTTATTATTAATATTAGCTGTTATTGTATCAAATGAATATTTTTCTATGTGCATCTCTTTTTGTGGAGTTGAATTGCACGTCATTGAGTGAACAACCTCTCTAATAGCAGATCTGTGAAATCCTAATCCAGCATCTGCCCTGTCTCATTACTGATAAGACGGTGGATGTTTCACTTCAGACAATAGCCCCCGAAGGGGCAGCAATGAGTAAAGAGCTATGCCTATCTGGGTCTTAATGTCTGAAGCCAGTGCTAAGAAATCAATAAGTAAACATTGTGAGCTATGGAAATGTGTATGTGATGAGGTTTTTTTGCAGTCCTTCCAGCTCATAATGAGCAGAAATAGATCCAGGTGCTTTTGTTAGTGCTGAAAATGGGTTATGTAGAATGTGCTCTCTGTAGGAGGAAGAGGTGTCGGTAGCCCGGAGCAAGGAAGACGCGTCAGACAAACGGGTGCAACAGCTTCAGACCGCAGTAACGCAATTAGAAACCAGGTAATGACTGCGATGCTGAATATAAAGCTATTCACTTCCATGCATTCAGGCAATAACATGGGGAACTAATGAGCACGCTTTGTGTGAGCAATTGGTTTCAGGTCATCTCTTGATTATAAGATACAGTCCCCTAAACTGTATAGGGATAATGCAGTGTTACGGGGACATGTGTTATGAATGTGTTATTTTTTGCCTCGTCTGTGTTAACGGAACACTAATATATGACATTGTGTTAATAAAAAGTCCCAAAGTTTGCAATCTAAAATTAAGACCACAGGTTTTACTATGTAATTGAAGAGAGCGTGGCATCTGGAGTACAGACCGCATGTTATAGAGCAGAAGGAGCTGAGCAGATTGATGTATACATTTTATGGGAAATGATATAAACTATATTTTACTGAAAAGTTTTTCTTCAAGTACTCTAGCTCCCATTCCTCCTTGAATTGTTTTTTTTTATTTTTTTTTTTTTATCCAAATTAACTTCATTTGCAGCATTTTCTTATCCCCCATGCTTGAATCCTACTTTCTAGTTTGTCATGTGACTGCTGCCCCATCCTGTCATGTGACTGCTGCCCCATCCTGTCAGGTGACTGCTGCCCCATCCTGTCAGGTGACTGCTGCCCCATCCTGTCAGGTGACTGCTGCCCCATCCTGTCAGGTGACTGCTGCCCCATCCTGTCAGGTGACTGCTGCGCCTCCGGCACTTTAATTCATAGGGCCAGGAAATGTAAATGTGATCACGCCTGCCTGGCCCTGTCAATCAAAGTGCAGAGGGTGCAGCAATTGCAGAGAGAGCAGAGCCTCTAGGTGTAACAGTAACGCCCCCGTTGCTCCTAGAGGCTCATTTGCAAATAGCAATGTTTTTCATTTTTTCTCAGTAATGCAGGAACGTATGAACATGTTGGGCATGCACACTGCTGCTCCATTCATGTCTATGGGAGTTCCGGAAATAACAGTGCGCTGTACTCGACTGTCTCCAGAACTTCCATACACATGAATGTACTGGCTGAGCACATGCCAGACTTACCACTCTGTTTATTTTGGGGGCCCCCTAGGGGTATAGGGTCCCCCGTCTCATGATCGGTGGTGGTCCCAGGAGTAGGCCCGCCCCACTGATCCAATAGTTATCCCATATCCTGTGGATAGGGGGTAACTTCTCACAGCCAGAATACAGCTTTAGGGCTCGTTCACACGAACGTGTGAAGCCCGTGCTGTGGACCGCAAATTGCAGTCCGCAAATGCATGGGCACCGTCCGTGGCGCAGGCGCATGGGAATAGCAGACCCATTCACTTGAATGGGTCCGCGATCCTTCCATTCCGCAAAAAGATAGGACTTGCTCTATCTTTTTGCGGTGCGGAAGCATGTAAATGGAACCCCAGAAAGCACTCTGTAGTGCTTCCGTAGTGTTCTGTTCCGCATCTCCGGATTTGCGGACCCATTGAAATGAATGGGTCTGCATCCGTTATGTGGAATGGCCACAGAACGGTGCCTGAGTATTGCGGATCCGCAAATGCGGTCTGCAATACGGCAACGGGCAGCACACGTGTGAACGAGCCCTTAATGATATAGTAGTTAAAGGGATTGTTCAAGGGTATAACATATAAAAAAAAATGTATTCTGGGGTAATTCTTGGGCACTATGGTGCAATTTCATCGACAGATCTGTCTCTCAACGAATGGTTTTTCAATACTATAGCATGTCGACCTGTGCTCATATAAATGATAGTACTGTATGGGAGGAACGATCCTTAGTGCGATCATTCATCCTGTGCAGTTTGCATATTGTCGTTAGCTTCTGGCAGACAGTGATCTTTATACTGTGAAGCTTTAGCTCCCTTATCGGCTGATCACTGGGCATGATTACACGAGGCAGTGAATGGGATTGAAGGTTGTTCAGCTGGTCACTAGCCCCTATAAAAGGGCCTTTACTGTGGAAGCCCCCTGGTGTATTTTAAGACCGAATACATGAAAACTGTGCACCAGTTCATAAATTTGGTGCAACCACACAATGCAAAACCAGACTTAAAAGTGACCTAAAACCATCTTAAACGATAATTGTCCCCCTGTGTTTCCTTCAAAGCGGAGCACCCAAAAATGGATTTCTATTTTACATCTACATTTCGGATCTGTAATATTACTGGCAAAACTATTTCCGGGCAGTAATGAGTACTGTATTTCAATATGCAACTGTGTTGTTGGAGTTTATTTCAGTTTTTTGTGTATATGCTGTTGTATAGTTTTGTTTTTGGTATCTCGCATCTCCTGTGCACACTGCAGCAGATAGTCCTATACGGACTAGCAATGTGCTGCTGACCTTCTCCGCTGACCTTTTTGCCTATGACGATTGCTGCTAATAGATCTGTGCTGTGGATGGAGGACATGGTAAATTCCATACGAAGAAAATAATAAAATCAGGTCTGATAAAATGGTTCTACCGTCATACTGGATGTAAAGAAATCGGTGGACGTTTAGTACATGACCTTTTTTGACCCGTTCTGTCACAGTATTGTGAATGTTACTTTATGGTCCTCAACCATAATGCTCGATTTTCTATACAAAGGCTGAAGGCAGCAGGGCAAGATGTAGAACAGTTAAAAGGAGAAAAAGCACGATTAGAAAAGCACCTTGGGGAGCTGCAGACGAGATATTCCGAATTGGAAGTTGAGAAATATGAAGCGGTTTCCAGAGTGCGTGACAGTTTACAGATCGTAGAAGAGGCCAATCTACAGAAGGACCAGGTAAAGCCATACATTCTAGTCACTCATCGGATTTCAGGTGACAGTCATGATTCACAGGCGTAATTCTGGGATATGTTCATAGAAACAGATCTGTAGACAAGCCAACTGAAGCTTCTGCTGAGTCCGCAACTACATACACTATGTGAACACTTCAGAACTCGCTTTCGTAAATGTGGTTCCAGATTCCTCAAACAGCAAAACTAAACAGATCAAATGCTTTATGTACCGTATTTTTCACCCTATAAGACGCACCAGCCCATAAGACGCACCTAGGTTTAAGAGGAGGATAATAAGAAAAAAATATTTTTCATTAGACCTCAGGTCAGACCACAAATTAGACCCCCAATGTTAATCAGAACCTAGCTGACAGCCCCAATCGGACCCCCAATGTTAATAAGACCTCAGATCAGTCGCCCAATCAGACCTCAGCTCAGACCCGAATGTGAATGACCTCCAATCGGACCTCAGACAAGAGCCCCAAAATAAATAAGACCCCCCCCCCCCCATTCAGACCTCAGATCGTCCCCCATGTCGCTCTCATCGTCCCCCATTGCCTCATATCAACCCCCCCCATGCCACAGAGCACATAAAATATTTTAAAAAAAATACCTACCTTCTCCAGACGCTGCCACTCCTTTCCTTCAGTGCTCTTCCTGCCATCGGCTGTACTGTGACCTGAGGCGCACAGCGTGAGGTCACAGAGCACCCTCACACTGTGCGCAGCCGAGGACCAGGAAGCGGTTACTACAGAGTCTTCCCCACTTCACGGTCCACCGGTCCACTTTGAAAAAAAAATGCATCTTATGGGACGAAAAATACGGTACTTGAAAATGCATCTGTACGATCCTCATTGGTCTCATAATAAATGGAGTTAAAGGGGTTGTTTGGCCTAGGAGTCGGCTACCCCAGTTGTTGTACCTGTCCATGGTTCCACCATTCATTCACAACTGCCCCATTCCCAGCTGCTTCTGGTCCCCGTCAGACCGGAAGTGGCTTGGTCCCATGACTGCTGTGGTGACATGTCAATAGCAGCGACATCTAATTCTAACACATGTGACCACTGAGGTCAGTGACTGGCTGCAGTAGTCACGAGATCAAGAAATGGGGGAACACCATTGAACGTAGTTTGGAATACTGCCCTTCCTTTTGTTTTGTATCACATTTTATATATACGTAGAATTATTTGAGTAAGATAGGAGATACAAGGAATACTTTTCACGCACTGGTCTTGAGTCATTTCTGCTGATTGTTCCTGGAAACAGTCTACAGGCTTGTCGACAGAAAATCTTTGCTAGTTCGACTGAGCTCCTGATGCAGTGGTACGGTGTTAGCTTCTCCTGCATCAGATTACTGTTAAGTTTCTGTGAATGACTACCCTCAATGCATATCACCAGAGCAACACACTGAGCAGGGAACGCTGGGAGATTTCAGCTCTAAAGTCTGCTGAACAGTAAATGCAGCTCTAAACTGTAACACAAACACTGCATGTTAAAGGGTTTATGCCAGAAAAAATATTCTACATTTTGTAACCCAGCACTTTTTGTAATTTCATGTAATTAAAAATTTAAAATAGTCCTTGAGTTATTCAAGAAAATGTATCTGTATAGCACCACCTGCTGTTTGTTATTTTCCTTATTTCTTGTCCACCTCACTGAGGTGGTCGCACAAGCTCAGTTTACATCTTTAACTATCATTAGCTATATCTTCTGTGAGAAGCTGTAGCATTTACAGGGAAAGAGTAGATTTAGGCTACTTTCACACTTGCGTTTGGAGCGGATTCGTCTGGTGTCTGCACAGACGGATCCGCTCCTATAATGCAAACGCTTGCATCCGTTCAGAACGGATCCGTTTGCATAACTGGTTTTTACAGATCTGATTTTTCACTTCGTGAAAACTCAGATCCGACAGTATATTCTAACACAGAGGCGTTCCCATGGTGATGGGGATGCTTCAAGTTAGAATATACTAAAAGAACTGTGTACATGACTGCACCCTGCTGCCTGGCAGCACCCGATCTCTTACAGGGGGCTGTGATCCGCACAATTATTGTGCGAATCATAGCCCCCTGTAAGAAATCGGGTGCTGCCAGGCAGGAGGGGGCAGACCCCCTCCCTCCCCTGTATTAAATGTGACCAGTGCGGCCCCCCTCCCTCTATATTCATTGGTGGCCAGTGCGGCCCCCCCTCCCTCCATCCCCAGTATTAAATGTGACCAGTGCGGCCCCCCTCCCTCTATATTCATTGGTGGCCAGTGCGGCCCCCCCTCCCTCCCCAGTATTAAATGTGACCAGTGCGGCCCCCCTCCCTCTATATTCATTGGTGGCCAGTGCGGCTTTCCTCCCTCTATATTCATTGGTGGCCAGTGCGGATTCCCAGTATTAAATGTGACCAGTGCGGCCCCCCCCCTTCCCCCCCCCCCCCCCTAATTAAAATCACCCCCCCATCATTGGTGGCAGCGGAGAGTTCCGATTGGAGTACCAGTTTAATCGCTGGGGCTCCGAACGGTTACCATGGCAGCCAAGACACTATTGCAGTCTTGGCTGCCATGGTTACTTAGCAATAAATAGAAGCATTATACTTACCTGCGATGTCTGTGACCGGCCGGGAGCTCCTCCTACTGGTAAGTGAAAGGTCTGTGCGGCGCATTGCTTATAGCACAGACCTGTCACTTACCAGTAGGAGGAGCTCCCGGCCGGTCACAGACATCGCAGCTCACAGGTAAGTATAATGCTTCTAAAAATTGCTAAGTAACCATGGCAACCAGGACTGCAGTAGCATCCTGGTTGCCATGATTACTGATCGGAGCCCCAGCGATTAAACTGGGACTCCGATCGGTACTCTCCGCTGCCACCAATGATGAGGAAGGGGGGTGATTTTAATTGGGGGGGGGGGGAGGGGAGGCCGCACTGGCCACCAATGAATATAGAGGGAGGGGGGCCGCACTGGTCACATTTAATACTGGGGAGGGAGGGAGGGGGGCCGCACTGGCCACCAATGAATATAGAGGGAGGGGGGCCGCACTGGTCACATTTAATACTGGGGAGGGAGGGAGGGGGGCCGCACTGGCCACCAATGAATATAGAGGGAGGGGGGCCGCACTGGTCACATTTAATACTGGGGAGGGAGGGAAGGGGGGCCGCACTGGCCACCAATGAGTTAAATACAGGGGGGGGGGGTCTGCCCCCTGCTGCCTGGCAGCACCTGCCAGGCAGCAGGGGGCAGTCATGTACACAGTTCTCAGTATATTCTAACTTGAAGCGTCCCCATCACCATGGGAACGCCTATGTGTTAGAATATACTGTCAGATCTGAGTTTCACGATCTAACATGGTGATGGGGACGCTTCAAGTTAAAATATACCATCGGATTGGAGAAAACTCCGATCTGATGGTATATTAATAGGGGACTCCTGACTTTACATTGAAAGTCAATGGGGGACGGATCCGTTTGAAATTGCACCATATTGTGTCAACGTCAAACGGATCCGTCCCCATTGACTTGCATTGTAAGTCTGGACGGATCCGTTTGGCTCCGCACGGCCAGGCGGACACAAACGCTGCAAGCTGCGTTCGGGTGTCCGCCTGCTGAGCGGAACGGAGGCCAAACTGATGCATTCTGAGCGGATCCGCATCCACTCAGAATGCATTGGGGCTGTACGGATCCGTTCGGGGCCGCTTGTGAGAGCCTTCAAACGGAGCTCACAAGCGGAACCCCGAACGCAAGTGTGAAAGTAGCCTTAGCATTCGAGTTGCTGTCTACTGTAGTACTGGTCTTATCTTTCTGTCCTATCATGAGAAAGCTTGCACTTTTAGTATTCTGATGGATCAGTGCTTCTAAAAGCCTGTCGTAGCTAAGGAAATGTGAGTTAAACAGACCATGATGAAGCATATTTTTGAAATTGCATCTGTAATTACCGAGACCTGTTTGTTAATCTCCTTCATATAGACATTATGTCACTTTGTTTGTGCATTAGCTGATTCCTGCTGACACTCCGCCATTAATTAAATAATTAATGTGTTTCCTAGCATGGGATCTTATGTTAGTGTCACTCCAATTTGCGTAATTGCTACCAAGTCTACTGAAGAACACCAGACTTCTGGCTCTGGCCCAGTAGTAAATGAAAACCTTGTTCAAGGGAGGTCAAAAATTGCAAGCTGTGGGAGGTTTGTTGCTGACCTCAGTTATATTCATGGGATTCTGTCTTCTAAGTGTTAAATAGCCACCTTGTCCTTTATGTCACACATCCTTCCATTTAATGTATTTTACTAGTTTAGATAAAGTATTTCTTAGGTCCAGACTTTCTCTAATGTCAAGAGAAATATGGTAAATTCCCATATTTGATCTCTTGCAAAGGACTCTTAAAGGGGTTGTGTCAAATTTAAAATCATAGCCCTATCCTGTGGATAGTGAAATCTCGGGCACATGCTGCTCCATTCAGATGGTGAAACAGGACCCCTGTTCTCAGGATTATGGGATCCCTTTGGCCCACTGATTATATTTCTATTTCCACTAGCAGAAGGACCCCGCTTCCCACGGGTATATTTAATCTATTTCATTTTATGTTTCTGTGTATCGTAAAAAAATATCAACAGTTTCCCCATAACAGTGACCTCCACAGTGCCCGCCCCTTTAACAGTGACCTCCACAGTGCCCGCCCCTTTAACAGTGACCTTCGCGGTACCTGCCCCTTCAACAGTGACCGCCATTTTAAGTGACCGACCCTTTAACAGTGACCTCCACAGTACCTGCCCCATTTAACAGTGACTTCCACAGTTCACACCCCTTTAACAGTGACCACCCCTTTTAACAGTGACCTTCACAGTGGCCGCCCCTTTAACAGTGACCTTCACAGTCACCGCCCCTTTTACAGTGACCTTCATAGTGGCCGCCCCTTTAACAGTGAACTCCACGGCGCCCCGTCTGTGCCCCCTTCACAGTAGTAATGCTGCTGACATTGTGCTTAATAAAAGTGTTAATAAAATAAAAAACAGTAACTACTCACCTTGTCCGGTTCCTGATTTATCAGGTCCCCTCCAGCACTCCCCTGCAAGCACAGATTGCGCTGCAGCACTGTGTGGGAGGAGTGCACACATATCTGGGCCTGCACAGTCCAGCAGCTCAGTCTATGCCTGCAGGGCTGAATGGTGAAGGGAGCAGACGGCAGGAGGAGGGAAGGAGCGCAGGCAGCTGAGGACCACCAGCTTCTGAGCTCCCTAGCAATGAGCGCTTCCACCTGTATTGATGGAAGCGCTGATTGCATCTGGCACCCTCCTGGCACCTGGGGTGAACCACCCCCTCCTTGGCACACTACTGCTAACAGGACAACTGGAAAGTGCTTGTCCAAAGTAGACGACCCCTTTAAGTGTTTTTTTATTTTTTTATCCAGCTTTTTTTTTATTACTATTAGAGTGTTTAGTGTGTAATTTCTTCTCCGCACGGAGCAATCATTTCTTACCTGCATGTCTGGTAGTTCAGTACAATGTACAATGGATATTTCTTATACAAGGATTGTTGTTTCTTATGTAACATATATTGTGTGACCTATCGAGTAAAGTTCTCTATCATTTGCAGGCACTTCTTAGAGAAAAGCAAAAGGAGGAAGAAATTCACACTATGAAACAGGCAACCGCTAAGATAATTCAAGAAGCTGCTGCAAGAACACGAAAGGAGGTAGCGCCCCTGCTGGTAGTGCTGACTTACTAGTGAAATATGCCCTCTTAGTAACCGGATGATAGCTGGTCCTCCATTCTCGGCATGCTTCTCCTTGTAGTAATTGCTGTTCACATCACATCAAGAACCCTAGCTCTAGGAGCATTCACATTAGCTTTCACACTCAGATGTAGAAATACATTGTTAGGCACAAAATCTGAGAGTTCACTCCCTGTTCAGCCGTAATAATAGGTGATAATGAGCGCTAACGAGGCGCCATGATAGTTTTCTTAAATATAGCATTTATCGTAATTGGGAACAGTGAGAATTGTTATAATAATAAGTAAGGCTACTTTCACACTTGCGGAAGGACGGATCCGACAGGCTGTTCACCCTGTCGGATCCGTCCTTCCGCTATTTCGCCGTGCCGTCGGACCGCCGCTCCGTCCCCATTGACTATAATAGAGGCGGAGCTCCGGCGCAGCACAGCAGTGAATGGCGAAAGGCCGCTGGACTAAAAGTCCTGCATGTCCGACTTTTTAGTCCGGCGGCCTCTCACCGCGAACTGCCGTACTGCGCGTACATTATAGTCAATGGGGACTGAGCGCCAGTCTGGCGGCACAGCGAAATAGCGGAAGGACGGATCCGACAGGGTGAACAGCCTGTCGGATCCGTCCTGCCGCAAGTGTGAAAGTAACCTTAGTGTGCCATAGACTATAATGGTCTGACAGGCTCTGCACTGGGATATTAGGCCAATGGGGCCGTAGTAGCAAACCCCACCCTCTACATTATATTATGTTGTCTCAGAAGACTGGATTTTAGTTTTGCTTTTTTTGTACATGCACATATAGGGCACTTACCTTTCTCTTTCCCAGGTGGTATGTCTTCTGAAATGGCATGCTTATGTTAAAAATAACTGGGGAGATGGCATATCCATCTATCCCTGACGCTACTACAAGTAGTACTACAATACTACAGTGTACCTACAATATACACAGTTTAAAGGGAATGTTTTTTTTTTTGTTGTTTTTTTTTACTCTTCGATGTCAGTATCTATACAGAATCTCACACAAGTGAGTACACCTCACATTTTTGTAAATATTTTATTCTATCTTTTCATGGGACAACACTGAAGATCTGACACTTTGATACAATGTAAAGTGGTCCGTGTACAGCTCGTATAACAGTGTAAATTTGGTGTGTCCTCAAAATAACTCAACACACAGCCATTAATGTCTAAACCACTGGTAACAAAAGTGAGTACACCCCAAGTGAAAATGGCCAAAATGGCAATATTTTGTGTGGCCATTATTTTCCAAAACTGTCTTTTGGGTATGGAGTTCACTAGAGCTTCACAGGTTGCCACTGAAATCCTCTTCCACTCCTCCATGACAACATCACGGAGCTGGTGGATGTTAGAGACCTTTTCCAACTTCCGTTTGAGGATGACCCACAGATGCCCAATAGGGTTTAGGTCTGGAGACATGCTTGGCCAGTCCAGCACCTTTACCCTCAGTTTCTTTAGCAAGGCAGTGGTCATCGTGGAGGTGTGTTTGGGGTCGTTATCATGTTGGAATACTGCCCCGCAGACCAGTTTCCGAAGGGAGCGGATCATGCTCTGCTTCAGTATGTCACAGTACATGATGGCATTCATGGTTCCCTTAATGAACTGTACCTCCCCACAGCCGGCAGCACTCATACAGCCCCAAACCATGACACTCTCACCTCCATGCTAAACTGTAGGCAAGACACACTTGTCTTTGTACTCCTCACCTGGTTGCTGTCACACACGCTTGACACAATCTAAACCAAATAAGTTCATCTTGGTCTCATCAGACCACAGGACGTGGTTCCAGTAATCCATTTTCTTAGGGATCTTTCACACGAGCGGATGCCGTGCGGGTAATCCACTGCGTGAAAGAGTGCCAAGCCCCGTTCCAGACAGCAGAGACACGGAGCAGTAACATGACTGATAATGCTCTTTGCCTTTCTGTGACCTTTTTACTACAAAATCACGGGGACAACTTTATCTCACTGCGATTTTTGTAGTAAAAAGATCACAGAAAGGCAAAGAGCATTATCAGTCATGTTACTGCTCCGTGTCTCTGCTGTCCGGAGCGCGGCTTGGCTCTCTTTCACGCAGCGGATTACCCGCACGGCATCTGGTGGTGTGAAAGAGCCCTTAGTCTGCTTGTCTTCAGCATACTGTTTGCAGGCTTTCTTGTGCATCATCTTTCTGGGACAACCGCCATGCAGACCAATTTGATGCAGTGTGCGGCATATTGTCTGAGCGCTGACAGGCTGACCCACCCCACCCCACCCCTTTAACACCTGCAGCCATGCTGGCAGCAGTCATACGTCTATTTTGAAAAGACAACCTCTGGATATGATGCCGAGTACGTGAACTCAACTTCTTTGGCCGGCCATGGCGAGACCTGTTCTGAGTGGAACCTGTCTTGTTAAACTCTATGGTCTTGGCCACCGTGCTGCAGCTCGGTTTCAGGGTGTTGGCAATCTTCTTATAGCTTAGGCCATCTTTATGTAGAGCAACAATTCTTTATCTCAGATCCTCAGAGAGTTCTTTGCCATGAGGTGCCATGTGGAACTTCCAGTGACCAGTATGAGAGAGTAGGAGAGCGATAACACCAAATTTATCACACCTGCTCCCCATTCACACCTGAGACCTTGTAACTCTAATGAGTCACATGACACCGGGGAGGGGAAATGGCTAATTGGGCACAATTTGGCCATTCTCACTTATGGGTGTACTCACTCTTGTTACCAGCGGTTTAGACATTAATAACTGTGTATTGAGTTATTTTGAGGGCACGCCAACTTTACACTGTTATACAAGCCTTACACCAACTACTTTACATTGGGTCAAAGTGTCCTATTTTTATTTTTACAAAGATGTGAGGGGTGTACTCACTTTTGTGAGATTTTGCACTAGGCCTAATAATAGGTCATGAGAGGCGGTCCTGTCCGTGTTTGACGGCCTTCCCTCTATGACTCTGCATACAGGGAGAGCTGTCAGTCACTGATGGGACCGCCTCCTTGACTTCAAAAATGAGCAGGAATTTATATGAATGAAATACAAGTTTTACTGAATCTTTGCCACCAAATCTACTGTATACATCAATCTGCTCAGCTCCTCCTGCTCTATAACATTGCATTTTCATGATGATGGGTTCCCTGCAGGATTTTATATGTTTACCTTTAAAAACATGATTTTTTAAATAATAGGTCATTTTTCTGATTTACATATTCCCTTTAAAGCAGCCATGTACCATGGTTTTCAGAGGGTCATCTGCACCGCTGGAACCGGTGCACCTTCTAATCATAATGAAACAAAGATTTAGCCAAATTCCTTGGAGAGGGGAACTTTGCGAGTGTGCAGATTCTGAGGTTTACAGCCATCTCATTAAATATTAAAGCTACAAAGCATTGCAAAAAAATGTAAAAAAAAAAAAAAAGTCTGGCAGCAATGAGAAGTTCTTATGTTTTTTTTATTTTTTTGTTTTTTTTGCGGACAGATATTTTTAAATTGAGCCCATTTTCCCGCAGTGCTGCCACAAGACGCCAGCGCTGTAAACTGTACACAATCGGCACTTAAAAGTGAAATAATGTTAAGCAAGTCACATACCGCAATTTTATGTCATTCACGATTTATATCGATCGTTTTAGCCTATGCAAGCAAAAAATTAAAACCGCTATATTTCTCATTTATATGATGGGATGTAAGAGTAGAACATTTCTACTATGTAGAATAAAAAGGAAGCGCTGTATTTATTTCTGTATTCTGTAGGCACAGCAGTTTCGGTAGCAGTAGCAGTGTGCATGAAGAGGACATGCTGAATATAAGACCCCATTATATTAAACCTTTTCAAACCTCCAACAAACTATTGCTTTGAAATGTCATGCAGTGAGGATTGACTGTAAAAGGGCTTGTACAGAATTTTTTTTAAAAAGTCTTCTTTCTTCCAGAGGCAGCATCAATCCTGTGTTCACGGGTAGGATCCGGTATCTCAGTTCAGTTCTATTAATATGATTGACGCTGAGCTGCAATGCCACACACAACCTGTGGACAGGTGTGGTGCTGTTCCTGGAAGAAAGCAGCCGTGTTTTTCTATCAGGATAATTTGGCAGGGAGCGAACTCCTTCCTGCCGCTGATTGAAATCCTAGTTTTCGGCATAGGCTCCTGCTAGAGGCACACTCGCTCTGCGAGGCCCGTAGTAAATGTGAATATCCACGTGTTAATTTATACAGCGGCGCAGTCGATATCGTGGATCTTTTCCTTCATTCAAACTGGACAATTAATATTAGAATCGATTGAAAATGAGGTTGTACGATGATTGGCCAGTGGACAGTCCTTTAGGATATGGCCACACGTGGCGTAAACGTGGCAGAATTACGGGTGAGATTTTAAAAGTTCTCGTCCGCATACTGCGAAGCGTCGCTCCACCGGACTCCGCGCGTAACTTGACATGCGGTGTGGATTTTGAATCTGCCGCATGTCATTTTATGTCAGTGCTGAAGGTGAAATGTACAGTGACTCTGCACCCTATAATTGTGTCTGTCCGTTAAAGGGGTTGTCCAGCACCTCTACCGATCAGCTAATGATGGCCTACCCTGATTATAGGCCAGAACATAAAACCCCTCCACCCCCCAAAATTTGTACAACCTCGTTAACTGCAGAATGATCTTTCTACCCCTAATTTTCTCAGATATAATAAATATCCAGGGAAATAGAATTTCTTCAGAGCTCCATTTTCCTTACCTTCTCCTAATAATATTCTGTTAGGAACCTCTGGAACATGCATATAGAGTGTGATCTACGGTGAGGTAGATGGAATAGACTAATGTGGTTATAGGAGCCCAAACATTATCTGACCCACCACTTCTTGTCCGCGGTAACTGGAAATAGACGCATTCCCAGCTAATGTGTTTACTATGGCACAACATTCTATAAAACGTTTTTACTGGTTTCAGTGGTCAAGCATTTTACAGACCAAAGTCTGTGGGCCGTGTAGTATTTTGACAGTTTCCGAAGACCACCCATCTTGCTGATGCTTGTGCTAAAGATGGAAATAACTCCCCCATGCAGCAAATGAGGTGCTTTACCCGTACCCATGTGGTAGATCTGTAGATGTTTTGTATGTCTATATATAAAACCTCCTAGTAAAACCAGCATTTTTTTGGGGATTGAAAAAAAAAAAGCCATAAAGGCGTGTTTTACATGCATTTTTGGGGGGTGATGTTTTTTGTCACACATTTTTCTTGTGTTTTTTTTTTTTTTCATATTATTTCCCCTTTACACAAGTCTAAATGCTGACCAAAAAAGTGGCATTTTTAAGAAAAAATAAAATAAAACAATTTTAGAGTGAAACCCACCCTAATAATATTCTGAACTGTTCTAAGAGAATTAAACCATTTTCTGTTCGGTTTCTCTAGCGTCTTCTTTGCTTCTTGTTTTTTTTTTCTAATCCTGTTTAATCCTTTTATCTGGGCTTAAACTTGAAAAAAAAAATCTTCACTTTCATCCATTTAATAAAAAGCTTCTGTTTAAACAACAAAATGGCTTTTGAGGCATGTTAGCCCCTTCTTAGAGAACATACGGAAATAAGTGATTTCATGGCAGGGGCAGCTCTGGTCAGTCCCATCACTATAGTGTATGGAATCGGTGCAATAGTCACTATATACTGTATATACAATACTGTACATATCATGATAAAAAAAATGTCACGCCAGCAGGGCAGCGCACAACAGGGCACCAAAATGTGGGAAGAGCTATTGCTGTGCCCACTTTCCTCTCTTTTTCTCACCCGAGGACTGATATCCTGTCTGCATAAAGTCTCAACCTAATGGCATTTTGATAAAATTGGGAGAAGCATTTCAAAGGAATGAAGATTAGAAATGACCCCTTTTATATATCACAATATCGCCTATGTCACGCCTGGGTATTATTAGTTTACCGTATTTTTTTCCAGTACCTTATGTATGCCTGATGCTATGTCGGCCTAAGATGTTTCCAATTTTCTGTTTTAGGTTGATAACGCCAAAAAGCTATGTAATGTAAAGATCTCACAGCTGACCAGCGACATCTCAGTTCTGCAAAGGGTATGTACCTGTGTGCTAGATGTGGACCTTGGTTTTTTTGTATTTGTCAAATAAATATATATATACTATGAAAATTGTAGATTCACACTGAAGGCATCAAAACTATGAATTAACACGTGGAATTATATACATAACAAACAAGTGTGAAACAACTGAAAATATGTCATATTCTAGGTTCTTCAAAGTAGCCACCTTTTGCTTTGATTACTGCTTTGCACACTCTTGGCATTCTCTTGATGAGCTACAAGAGGTAGTCCCCTGAAATGGTTTTCACTTCACAGGTGTGCCCTGTCAGGTTTAATAAGTGGGATTTCTTGCCTTTATAAATGGGGTTGGGACCATCAGTTGCGTTGAGGAGAAGTCAGGTGGATACACAGCTGATAGTCCTACTGAATAGACTGTTAGAATTTGTATTATGGCAAGAAAAAGGCAGCTAAGTAAAGAAAAACGAGTGGCCATCATTACTTTAAGAAATGAAGGTCAGTCAGTCAGCTGAAAAATTGGGAAAACTTTGAAAGTAAGGGCTATTTGACCATGAAGGAGAGTGATGGGGTGCTGCGCCAGATGACCTGGCCTCCACAGTCACCGGACCTGAACCCAATCGAGATGGTTTGGGGTGAGCTGGACCGCAGAGTGAAGGCAAAAGGGCCAACAAGTGCTAAGCATCTCTGGGAACTCCTTCAAGACTGTTGGAAGACCATTTCAGGGGACTACCTCTTGAAGCTCATCAAGAGAATGCCAAGAGTGTGCAAAGCAGTAATCAAAGCAAAAGGTGGCTACTTTGAAGAACCTAGAATATGACATATTTTCAGTTGTTTCACACTTGTTTGTTACAGTGGCGGAAATAATTATTTGACCCCTCACTGATTTTGTAAGTTTGTCCAATGACAAAGAAATGAAAAGTCTCAGAACAGTATCATTTCAATGGTAGGTTTATTGTAACAGTGGCAGATAGCACATCAAAAGGAAAATCGAAAAAATAACTTTAAATAAAAGATAGCAACTGATTTGCATTTCATTGAGTGAAATAAGTATTTGAACCCTCTAACAAAAAAAGACTTAATACTTGGTGGAAAAACCCTTGTTTGCAAGCACAGAGGTCAAACGTTTCTTGTAATTGATGACCAAGTTTGCGCACATTTTAGGAGGAATGTTGGTCCACTCCTCTTTGCAGATCATCTCTAAATCCCTAAGGTTTCGAGGCTGTCTCTGTGCAACTCTGAGCTTGAGCTCCCTCCATAGGTTTTCGATTGGATTAAGGTCCGGAGACTGACTAGGCCACTCCATGACCTTAATGTGCTTCTTCTTGAGCCACTCCTTTGTTGCCTTTGCTGTATGTTTTGGGTCATTGTCGTGCTGGAACACCCATCCACGACCCATTTTCAGTTTCCTGGCAGAGGGAAGGAGGTTGTCGCTCAGGATTTCACGATACATGGCTCCGTCCATTTTCCCGTTTATGCGAATAAGTTGTCCTGTGCCCTTAGCAGAAAAACACCCCCAAAGCAAAATGTTTCCACCCCCATGCTTGACGGTGGGACGGTGTTTTGGGGGTCATAGGCAGCATTTTTCTTCCTCCAAACACAGCGAGTTGAGTTAATGCCAAAGAGCTCTATTTTGGTCTCATCAGACCACAGCACCTTCTCCCAGTCACTCTCTGAATCATTCAGGTGTTCGTTGGTAAACTTCAGACGGGCCTGCACATGTGCCTTCCTGAGCAGGGGGACCTTGCGAGCCCTGCAGGATTTTAATCCATTGCGGTGTAATGTGTTTCCAATGGTTTTCTTGGTGACTGTGGTCCCTGCTAATTTGAGGTCATTAACTAACTCCTCCCGTGTAGTTCTAGGATGCTTTTTCACCTTTCTCAGAACCATTGACACCCCACGAGGTGAGATCTTGCGTGGAGCCCCAGAGCGAGGTCGATTGATGGTCATTTTGTGCTCCTTCCATTTTCGAACAATCGCACCAACAGTTGTCACCTTCTCTCCCAGCTTCTTGCTAATGGTTTTGTAGCCCATTCCAGCCTTGTGCAGGTCTACAATTTTGTCTCTGACATCCTTGGACAGCTCTTTGGTCTTTCCCATGTTGGAGAGTTTGGAGTCTGCTTGATTGATTGATTCTGTGGACAGGTGTCTTTTATACAGGTGACTAGTTAAGACAGGTGTCCTTAATGAGGGTGACTAATTGAGTAGAAGTGTCTAACCACTCTGTGGGAGCCAGAACTCTTAATGGTTGGTAGGGGTTCAAATACTTATTTCACTCAATGAAATGCAAATCAGTTGCTATCTTTTATTTAAAGTTATTTTTTCGATTTTCCTTTTGATGTGCTATCTGCCACTGTTACAATAAACCTACCATTGAAATGATACTGTTCTGAGACTTTTCATTTCTTTGTCATTGGACAAACTTACAAAATCAGTGAGGGGTCAAATAATTATTTCCGCCACTGTATGTATATAATTCCACGTGTGTTAATTCATAGTTTTGATGCCTTCATAGTCATGAAAATAAAGAAAACTCTTTGAATGAGAATGTGTGTCCAAACTTTTGGTCTGTACTGTGTGTGTGTGTGTGTGTGTGTATGTATATGTATATGTATGTATGTGTATATATATATATATATATATATATATATATATATATATATATATATATATATATATATATAAAAAATAGCAGCACACTCTCAAAAAATGAGTGGAAAGAAAAAAACAGTATTATGTGGTCGCAACCTTTAGAGACAGGCTCTATGGATGAGCTGAAACATTCGACCACATGGGTGAATAAAGTCTTTTTCTTTCCACTCATTTTTTGAGAGCGTTGCCATTTTACTTCTTATATTGTCCTGGATTTGTTGCCGGATCCATTGGCTTGCACCTCCATATTTAGTTTTGGCCTGCTGTGCTGCCATTGCCATATTTTTTATTTTTTTAGCAGCACCACTCGTGAAATGGGAAGCAGCTGCAACACCAAACTCGGCTCATGGAGCAGAGTGGCACAGTTCTGGGGGGAAAAAAACTGAAAAAAAGATACGTTTTTCTAATACTGGACAACGCCTTTAAGGAGGACCTGTCACCACTCCTGACATGTCTGTTTTAATAGCTACATGCATTCCTCATGTAATAATTCTGGAGCATCTATTCTTATGACTCTGTGTTGTGCCGTTCCTTCCTTATTTCTAGTAGAAGTTATGAATCAAACGCTAGCAGTCTGCAGTAAGGGTACAAAGGGGTGGTGACCAATGGCAGCACTGATTGGATAGAGTCAGACTCTGTACCCTTACATGCAGCTGTTTTGTCTGAAATATCAGGATGGGTTAACATCACGTTTTTGCCCTAAAAAAAAAAGCATGCAAAAACATAGTACAGAATCCATAAAGGAAAAAAAAGGATCAGCTTTTTTTTTTATTGATGACCTATCCTCAGGATAGGTCATCAATATCAGATTGGTGGTGAGCAGGTGTAATTACAACTGCTTCGTCCCCATTTGCGCCAATGGCACAGTCCTATTCACTTGAACAGTAAGGAGCCGTCCCATAGAATTGAATGGGATGGCTTGTAATTTCACCTGGTCACCGCTGCGATGTCGACGGCAATCAGGTAAACAATGAAGAAAGGGCAATGCTCGCATTCTTGTCAAACAGCTAATCGGTGGGGTGCCGTGAGTCTGCACACCGTTGATCTGATGTAGATGGCTTTTCCTGAGGATAGGTTATCAATATAAAAAAGTGGACGACCCCTTTAGTAACGTATATGTTTTGTTCTTTAAAGGGAACCTATCACCTGGATTTTGTGTATAGAGCTGAGGACATGGGTTGCTAGATGGCCGCTAGCACATCCACAATATCCAGTCCCCATAGCTCTGTGTGCTTTTATTGTGTAAAAAAATGATTTGATACATATGCAAATTAACCTGACATGAGTCCAGCGTGAAGGAGCCCAGCACCACCCCGCATCCTCAGAATCTCCTCCTTACTCCCCGACGTCACAAAGCTAGAGCGCTGTAATCTTGCAATGCGCGAGCTAGTGCATGTGCAGTGTCGGCATAGTGTTCCTTCCCTGTGCTGGCATCAGCCTCAGGGAACGAACTGCGCATGCGCTAGCTTGCGCATCGTGAGATTACTGCACTCTAGCTTTGTGATGTCGGGAAGCAAGGAGGAGATTCGGAGGATGCGGGGCGGTGCTGGGCTCCTTCACGCTGGACTCATCTCAGGGACAGGACTCATCTCAGGTTAATTTGCATATGTATGAAATCGGTTTTTTGAGGCAATAAAAGCACACAGAGCTATGGGGACTGGGTATTGCGGATGTGCTAGCGGCCATCTAGCAGAACATGTCCTCAGCTCTATACCCAAAATCCAGGTGACAGGTTCCCTTTAAACGTGAGATGAAAACGTGATGTGAACACAGCCTTACAAGTACCTAAATGTTTTCTAACTTGTGTCTAGTAATAACACATTTTATAGTCGCAGCACTTCCATAGAGTCACATTACCAATCCTTGCCTTTTGAAATTGCCAAATTTCCTATTTAAATTAAGTGCGACTATATTATATTAAGTTTTTCTAAATGATGGCATTGTGCAGTTCAATGCAAGCGGAGTGCTTCTGTAGTCAGTGAAAGTCCTTATAATTCAGTACCATTTAGTGCTCATTAAATGCAAATAGTAGCATTTAACACTTAGGGGATAATTTGAGAAATGACGGCAAAATCTGTGGATGAATGTGTTTTTCTTTTGGCTTCTCATTTGCTATAGTGTGAATGCAGCTAGGCCTTTCAAAATTCTGCAAGATCATTTTCTTGCTGCTTCCAAATATCTCTGCAACTGAATTTAAAAAAAAGAAACTTGAATTAAAAAAGCCATTACCTACGGACATGAAGTTTTATTGGCTTCTCCTACGTAGCCCGTACTACAAGGAAATATTGTCTTATTTGTTGGAGGATATAATGCAGTCGTATATTCCTCAGATAACACAAGCGCTCCATTTTCTAAGCAAATCATTGACTTGTTATATAGCAGATAATCCAGAGAATTCCCCGCTGTGGTCTTCTGCAGCATTTTGAATTGATCTCTTGAAATATATTAATTTCTTATTATGCATGTCATTTGCACAGCATCCGATAAAATGACCTTTTTAAATGCCATTGTGACTAAGGGTACTTTCACACTAGCGAGTTCCGTCTTAGGGTACTTTCACACTAGCGGCAAGACGGATACGACAGGCTGTTCACCCTGTCGGATCCGTCCTGCCGTTATTTCGCCGTGCCGCCGGACTGCCGCTCTGTCCCTATTGACTATAATGGGGACGGGGGCGGAGCTCCGGTGCAGCACGGCAGTTCGCGGTGAGAGGCCGCCGGACTAAAAAGTCGGACATGCAGGACTTTTAGTCCGGCGGCTTTTCGCCGTGCACTGCCATGCTGCACCGGAGCTCTGCCCCCGTCCCCATTATAGTCAACTGATCAGTTTTATCCCCATGCATTCTGAACGGAGTGCAATCCGTTCAGGATGTCTTCAGTTCAGTCTTTTTGACTGATCAGGACGGAGATAATACCGCAGCATGCTACGGTTTTATCTCCGGCCAAAAAAACTAAACACTTGCCTGAATGCCGGATCCGGCATTTTTTTCCATAGGAATGTATACGTGTCAGATCTGGCATTTAAAATACCACAATGCCGGATCCGTCCTTCCGGTCTGTGCATGCGCAGACCAGTAAAAATGTGAACGGATCCGTTTGTCCGTATGTCAAACGGAGAGATGGATCCGTTCTTGCAATGCATTTGTGAGATGGATCCGCATCCGGATCCGTCTACAAATGCTGTCCGTTTGCATGCAGATTTCCGTATCCGGCAGGCAGTTCCGGCGACAGAACTGCTTGCCGGATCACTTTGCCGCAAGTGTGAAAGTACCCTAAATGGAGTCGCCGTTGACGTTCTGAAGCTCACCTTGCCACTTTACAAAAAGGGAGGTAGGACAAAGTTGCCAACCCTCCAGAAATTCCAGAAAAATCAGTGAATTTTTCCGATGTCCATGAAAACAAAATAGTGTATCCGTGAGTTTTTTTGAGACTGGTGGCACTGGATTCTCTGGTGGCTGGGACTGCGGAAGTGCGCATAAGCACTTTTTCCTATAGTGTGCAGGCACGGCCACCGATACTGGATTGCAGGGTGGTCGTAACCATGGTAATGAGCAGTGTATAATATTATGATAAAATGATTTAAGCCAGCAAAGGAGGCAATATGGACAATCACAATACATTAGTAAGTGGCTTGTATTAACCTTCTCTACATGATAAATGCCACTTGCTGAAGGGAGACAACCCCTTTAAAACCTAGGGGTATGTTTATGTGGGGGGCACCACACTGAATGTTTGCTCTTGGCGAAGGAAAGCCTAGCTACAATGCTGAATGAATGGTGGTGTCATATATCAGATCTTCTGAACAAAGGAGAATCGTCATCATGGAGCTACATAGTGGAAAGCCATCACTGTGTTTTGTTACCCACTAAAAGAAATAAAGTTCTTCTGGGGGCTCTGCTCCAGACCCCATAACAGCTGTAATAGTTATCTTGTTATTCGCCAAGGATTGATATTCCTACTGAAACTGTAACTTTGCTTCTAGAATCCATGTTAGTATGTATCCTGTCCATAGTCCATGTGGATGGCAAGCTTTCATGCTAAATTACAAGTTGGCCGACCTGAAACGCATTTCTTGTACAGGGTCTTATGTTACTCATCGAGATAATGCTCATTTTTTTTCTGAAAAGGAAAGTGCTGAGAAGCAAAGCCTAATTGAACGTGCCTTAAGAGACAAGCGAGCTGCAGAGGAAGAACTGGAAAAGGTAAAATAAAAATAAGATTTCATTAAGTCCCTTTTTTTTTTTTTTTGTACATGTTCTAACTTTTATGTACTCCTTTGTGAGGGCCGATCTTTGGGACCATGGGGAGAGTGATTGAGAAATACTAATTTGCTATCATTCATTGATGTGGGATACAGTAGATGCCTAAAAGGATTTTACAAGGTCAGAAAGAAAAAAATTAGGAAATGAGATGAAACGCCATACAAAACCATTTACCTGCCTAATAATTCTGCCGTCGCTCTAGCACCACCACTCCAGAGGTCCCTGACAGTCTTTGTTGACTTTGCTGCAGCGGTGATGTTCCCATATACCTATGTGACTGCTGCAGCCAATCACTAGCTTCAATGTTGGCATCCCAAATTCTTTGCAGTCTCAGAAATTGGTTTCATTTGGGGCACTGGATATAAGGCCACGGTAAGGGTACAACCACACGGCATGGTTGTGTCGCTGTTGCGATGTGGCTTTACTGGTTTGAGTATTGGGCAGCCATAGGAGATACCGAGATCTCTGATTAAACTAAGGACGGCACTGTTTAGTTGGTCAGCAATACAGCGTGGACATTGCCAGTACAAACCATTGAAACAGTGCAGACCTAATCAATTTCATTAGAGCCTACTACGGCCTCGTCACAACCACGCCATGTGGTCATTACCTAATACTTGTGTCACAGCTTTAGTATGTAATAGCGATCCATTGGATCTGTGGTGCGATGGATACCATTGACACTTGACCAGTTCTTTTGACTTACATCGGGGTCCGTCAGGGTTCCATTGTGGTGTCTTTTCCTCTCGTCATATCTGACGAAATGTGCGTTGGAGGCTCCTAGCCACTGATAGAGTCTGCCAGCCCCTAAGTGGGTGGAGCTTTACAGCAGTTCAACCAATAGC